>NW_027316500.1:4416861-4504361 GCF_026437365.1 Eucyclogobius newberryi | reverse complement strand
TTGCTGGAGGATTCATAAACTCATCAAACTAATAATTGTAGCTAAACAATTGCTAGTTTTTGTCTAGAATGTTTTCTTCTCAGAGTTCAGGATCTGTCAATATATTTTCATTGTGAATCCGAGTGAAAAGGTTCTGAAATGCACATTTGTTGACCTGATTAATGGTTCATTTCTCAATCGCTGTCCACATGAAACAAAAACTGTGTCAGCAGAAATAAACAAGTATTTATTTTCTGCAATAGCTTCAGACAGTGGTGTAGCATTAAACCCCAAAAGATGAAATTCTCATCAGTTAAAAGAACTTTAAGCCTCAAGATTAATAAGACAATTCTGAGCTTGAATTTGAACACTTGTGGTTCATAAGTTTGGATATTTCTTTCAAAAACAGTGAAGTAGATAATTTGAATGGGAGAATGTCACATAGAACAGGAAACTGAAATTATAGAACGCAACTCATTTTAATTTAACGTAACAGACCAATGGAACGTAAGAATTTGTGAACTTCATTTAGGTTTATGAGCCTTGTAATGGGTCTTGAATGTGTTGAGAAGAGCAAAGTCGGGTTAAATCTACAACAGCAAAACAAGTTAACAGACAAAAACATCCACATTGGACCATTTGTAGTAGAAAACAATACAATACAGAACGTACATTAGGACATACTTGACACAGTAGTCCACTTTTAGAAAGAAACTTTATTAGAACAAACCTGTCAAGATTTTTTTTTGCAACATCTGTGCATTAAAAAAGACATATAAAAGATTTATATTTATGGCAACCACCTCACTGAAGACACATCATAAAAAGCATTAAGAATGATCCATACCCTTCCCCATGACTAATACAAGTGACCCCATACACATACGTAACATTCACACTTACACTAATCCAAAAACATAGTTAAATAAGTTTATTAATAACTATTCCATCATAAGTAGGTGTCATTTTCTGTAGTGTTGTGCCCTTAGAAGTAACAGTAGTGTGAATGTGGTAAATACAGTCAGTCTAAAGTGCATCTGTCAAGACTTGTCAAAATAAACACAACTTTTTTAATAAGACTTGAATATGAACGTGCAACCGGGAATACTTACACATGTTTTACGACGTTTTTTCAGCGATACGGATTATGAGAAGCGTCTATAATGTAAATGTTCCGTTCACATTGAAGGTGAAATGAGTTTATGCCGTGGCGTTTATAGGTGAAGTCGCTTGGCCGATATACTGTATATATTGAAAAGCACACAGTGGTGATAGAGTTCTGTAAAGTCTTTCCGAGATCAAATTGGGTGCTGTAGTTCAGATCTTGGGCAGCTTGGGGGCGCTGATGAGCGGGTTGCACTCCTGTAGCATGCGTCTGCCCTCTGTCTTGTAGTCGTAGGTGCAGGCGTGGGTCTCTGCATAGCGGTGTGTGGCGCAGAAGTTCTGACCGCACCTGAAAAACACCACAGTTTAAGTAAAAGTACTTTTTCGGCATTCAACTTAATCATATATTCTGAACAAAACCTGTATTAGTTTGAGAGTTTTACGTTAATGGTCCTGGAAGTGTTTAAAATGTGAAATTTGCTCCTACTCCTACTGTTAAAAGATAAATTGTAGATAACATCACAATTGCCCTAATTTCTGTGCACGCCAAACGCCATTGTTGCCATGGACGCACAGACTTCAAGTGCATACATACTACACATTGCATTCAAAGGCTTGTGATTAGATTTAGGATATTACACATTTGTTTTGCCTATTTTTGACAATTTTGATGTATATAATGTTTCTCCTGCTTGGACATGAGCAGATGTGACATGGGGAATTCCACAACCGTTACTTGGCAACCATACTGTAAACAAGAGCAAAAATATATATCCATTAAACAGTAATTATGATTTGACGTAACATAGTTCCTGATAACACCTTTATTTTGTTAAATAATTGTTTCAACCACCATGTCAGTTTCCTGTAAATCGTCTTGGAACGTCACCCATTGATGACATCACAGAGGGATTCTGTTTTAGAACTCAGCTCAACTTCCTGTCATTTTTACTTTTATTTTTTTCTTCACAAACCGCTGCTTGACTGATGTAAAACTGTGATAAATAGTTACCACAGATTATATCCCATCAAACTAAAGTGGATGTTTTTCTAATTTGTTCTTAAAGGCTAAAAACTATAGCTGCTGGTCGTTAGCCAACTTCTTTAAATTTCAACCTTCTGTTAAAAATTCTGTTGACTAAGGCAAACTTAATTGTGATAGTGAATTACATCAGAATTTGGTTATAATAAATTAGATTAGAAATTGTTTACCATTACTTTAATTTAATTTAAGTCTAAATTACATCAGCAACATTAAAATCGAACTGGCATCTAACATTTGAAATACTTTCCATGTAATTCAATTCTGAGTAACAATAAAATGGATCTTATGGAGCTCATACTTGACATGCATCATAAGCTCACGGTCAGCAGCGTCCTCACACCTCCATCTGCCTGACCTTGAATTCTGGGCTAGAATTCTAATCCTTTCTAAGTGGTAGTTTGGCCTTTTTGACTCCATTAAAATCATTTATTCAATCAACTGGAAGAACACGAACGACCTCCAGTCCTCCACTTGTGGCTCTTATATTTCATCACATGGGACTAAAATGTAGTCTTTCCCACACAGTGGGGCTAAACACTTTCAAGTATGTCTTTAGTGCACAAACGGCTACGGCTGAATAACACTTTCAGCGCGTTGCATCAGGAGAGCGCAGAGGACACGGCAAATGTTTTGTTTATCATTTGGGACAAAGTTTAAATATTGTGACAGGAAACGAGGAAGCAATCTGAACCGAAGAACAAATGCTTCTGGCGGGAGCGGTGAGGGTTTTGTGATGGAGGTAAAGATCTGGGGCTGGTTGTCGTACCTGCAGTCGTAGCTGGAGGCGAGGCCTGTCTTCTTGCCACAGAGGAAGCAGTGCTTAGAGGAAGAGGAGCTCTTCTTCTTGGGGCCAGAAGAAGCCCGGAGCGGGGGCAGAGGTTGAGACAAAGAGCCTGAGAGGACACAAACATGCTGTTACTATGACATCACGTTCTTCTGCTAGGACTGAAACTAAAGATTATTTTAGATGAGTCGTAGATTATTTTTGGTCTTGTGAGACGAACAGAACACAACCTGAGAGGAAAAGGAAAGGGAGTAGAAGAGATCCAAAGAGAATGTCCCTTTTGAGTGTGTCAAATATATCAATTATCAAATTAAGTGCAATGGTGACTTTCTCCATCTTATGCATGTCATTTGTCAGTCCAGTCCTTGATTGTTAGTCGAGTTTGTGTCATCCAATTCTTTGGCCTTCTTTCTTGGCTCCATAAGTATGTTCCAGAGGTTTCCAAAAACAGAGACTGTTTTTACACTGAATGGAAACATTCAGTGTAAAATTGCTATTGAGTTCATAATTGCTAATCCAGCAATTATTTTTTTTTGAATAAGAAGAAAACCCACTAAGAGAATCTGGCAAGCAATACTAGCATCAAGCTAGGCCGCCTTTCACGCCCACTCTTGCTAAAGCTCTGGGTCGGACATGGTAGTGGAGATTGACCCGGTGATCATGTCGATGTTAGGGGAGATTACTGACAAGATTATAAAGACAGTGGATGCGAGACTAGATGGAGCCCTAGTGGAAATGCAATTTGAAATCCAAGAATGACGAACGGGACACCCGGGCTGCGGCGACTTGAGGGGACACTGCCTCCATTTTACAAACCAAAGTGGCAGACTTGAGAAACCAGGTGCGCGCTTTTGACCTGGAGAACCAAGAACGGCGATGAAATTTGCGGATTGTCGGTATGTAAGAGGACACTGAGGGCAAGGATGTGATCAAGTACATGGAGAACTGCATCCACAAATATCTCAAACTTAAGATAGACCGTGTGCATCGCTCTCGGGCTCCTCGCTGAAGAAGCTAGAACTGCTGTACCGGAGGGCCTTTTTTACCTGAAGAAATGGTTTTCCCTCCACCCCCTGATCTCTTTTTGGATCGGTCTGTGAGCTCTTGCACTTTGCTTTTTGTTTGTTTCATTGCGTTAGGTTGTTGTGATCCACAGTTGTCTGTCGTGTTCAACCAGAGTTGTGTAAGAAAAAGTAGAATTTCAACAATTATTTCAACATGTTTAATACAATGGCATCAGAAAAATAACGAATAGCATTTTTTAATGTCAATGGCATACTGAGTCCAATTAAGAAAAAGTTGCCATTATATACCATTAAAAGGACTAAACATCTAAAATTGACTAAATTTGGTTCTAACAGATTGTACTATTCCTCATACAGGGGCAAACATGAGGGGTGTGGCCATATTGATCTCAAACTGAATGGCCTTTAAACAGAGTTTTGAACGCAAAGCTAAAGATGACAGATTTGTACTGGTCAAAGGAACTATTCATGGAAGTGTGTTTACTTTGATACATGTGTATGCTCCACGCGACCTCACTTTCTATACTGAAGTTGTAGATCGGATTGCAAACCACTCTGAGGGAACCCTCGTCTCGCCATGTTCAGCCGACATTAGATGTTTCAAACTCACAAGTACTGAAAAACAATACATCTGCAGGGAGTGACGGGTTCACCTAAGTGCTCTAAAAGACAAACTTACTCCTTTGCTTCAATCCACTTTTAACTGGGCACTTAAATAAACTCAGAGGCTAATAAGACTCATCATACCCTTAATACCTAAAGAGAGAAAGGATCGACTTGACTGTGCCTCATATAGACTAATCTCAATTCTGAATGTGGACTATCGTATAAACACTTCAAACATGTCCAAAAGAATGGAACAAATACTCCCAAATTAAATTCACATTGATCAGACGACAACAACAAACAGACAAACGATAACATAAGACGATCCATACACATTATCATATACAAAGACAACAAAACAAAGCTGCAATAATAAGTCTGGACGCAGAGAAACCTTTTGTTTCTATTAGCTTCCTTTATTTATTTTAAGTGCTAGCCAAATTTGAAATAGATAATTTATGGCAGTATATGTTGTTGTTGTTTTATGGCGGTTGGCATCCAAGTGCTGCATTACCGCCAGACTTTATTCCTCAGACTTTTCGTAGTCCTCAGACTGTCGTAGTCCGTAAAAGTACTCCTTCCATTGCTTTGGTGTTACAAAGCCCATGAGGTCATGATATGTCTTTGTGACTAGAATAGTTGTTGTTGTTTCAGAGACCGACCGGCTTTATTCCAGGGAGACTCTTCTTTATCTTCCTCTCCTTCTTTGACGTTCGGTGCTTCCACCGTACAGCTTTATTCTTTAGGCTTCATTCCATAGGCTTTAATATTTCCACTGATGTCGCTGCTTGGTAGCCGTGCGTCTACGAGACTGGGCGAGGACAGGAGACCACCCCCACCCCCATCTCGTCACTCTGATCACTCTGACTCCCCAAAAGCAGACCCCCATCACTCCGACTCCCATTTAGCGCCTTTAGCCTGTTTTCTATATCTGCCCAATCAAGCTCCTTTGTTCCAAGGAACCTCCCTGCAGCTTTAGCAATGATCCTGATCCTTTCAGTTCTGCTTTGAGTCTGAGCAGCACAGTTTACAACATCCACCATAAAGAGTACAAAATCCTCTCTATCCACAACCAGGGTATTCTCATTAATTCTGGAACCTGCACACTTGGGACCTCCACTCTTGAAACCTTCACACTTCTTGGGAGCCACGCTGGCCTTTCTCATTTCGCCCTGGCTGGGAGCAGCGCTGGCTCCTCTCTCTGTATTTACTCTAAACTCGTTACTTGAAACTTTCTTGACTGCATCTGCATAGGATATACCTTGAGAGACCTTTATTTTCTGCACCTCAGTAGCTCTTTTGCTAAACCTGCATCCCCCGTAGGCAGAGCTATGTTCTTCCCCACAGTTACAGCACTTCAGTTTTGCTCCCATGGCAGTATATGGCAAAGTGACTGCGTAATGCATGGCCATATCCTGATGACCATAGCATGCAAACACTGCATACACTACAAGTACTAGAAGTTCTAGAACTACTAACTACTATTCCATCTCTTAACTCAAAATGAATGGTCACTTGACAGACTCTGATTTTGGAAAGAGGGGTGAGACAGGGCTGTGCTTGGTCCCCCATGTGGTTTGCTTTGTATTTGGAACAATTGGTCTAATGTATTAGACTATTGGAAACAATGTATGGTGACTCAATTGAGGGGACAGAACATACAAACTGAAATTCCCTCTTACTGGCGACCCCCTGTCCTTTAGAAAGACTTACCCATTGAAATGGCATACGGGAACCCTGAAATCAGAGTTTTACAAAATAAGTGACTGTAAATTCTGCGCGCACGTTACTTCTCGTCACTTTTACCACCGTCTTCAAAGCCCATGAGATCAAAGTAGAAAGGAATCTCATGCACACGCATGATTGTATCATCAAATGAGCTGTTCATTTGATGATATAATAATGCGTACAATAATAGCAGACCAAGTTCAGCTTCTGATAAATGTAATGTAACACACGAGCCGCCATAGAACACCAAAGAAGAACACCAAAGAAGAAGAAAAGTTGGATTCTAAAAAGGGGACTTTAGCGTCCAGTTGAATTTTTCGGGCCGTTTCACAGGTCGCATTTCTTGTCAGATTTTCGTCATTCAAGGTTCTTTTTGTAAATATTTTTTGTGTGATTATTCTTGCTGTTACTTTTGGTATTCCTTGGTCTTGTAGTTTTTTTAGGGATTTGTCGTCAAAGTTGAAATTGTTCCAATCTTTTAGAGAGGCGGAATAAGATAAGATAAGATATTCCTTTATTGTCCCACATGGGGAAATTTCATTGGTGCAACGCAGGTGGATACAGAGGTAGATACAGAAGAACAGTAGTAGTAGTTAGTAGTTCTACTACTATAGAACTTCTAGAACTCTTAGCATATGTAGGGCGTCGCTTGTCTCCTGTCCACGCTCAAGAAGAAGAAGAATGTCTATAGAATAAAGTCTAACTACACTTGGATACCAACCGCCATAAAACGCAGAAGAAGATTTAATCATTAAATTATCTTGACTGTACAGGATATGGTCGTGGCATTACGCAGTCACTTGCAAAGGCTTCTTGCCCATTGCAAGTGACAATCTTGTCCATGCAAGTACTGTGACTAGCTCATTACATTAGCATAACTGTTTTCTATACATTAGTATATCTGTAAAACTGTAAAATGTATTTATTTTTTAAATTCTTATTTTTCTTATGGCTCATTCCTATCCCATAGTAGATGGGATAGTAGATTGTACCTCTTTTGACTTATTCATTGTTCATGGTTTTCCAAGTTCCTATGTTTGCAATAAACCCTTTGATTCTGATTGTGACATAAACATTTAAATTTGTTCAATACAGCATTCATTCATATTACAAACCTTGTTCCCCTGCTGACTATAGCTTTGGGTTTTTATCACTTTCACCATGTTTTTCTATGCATTCACCGTCAAACGTAGCCTACTTTATTTTGTGTCTTTTCTTTGACGCTCAGGTAGATATTTATTCCACTATAACTTTCGGTGACATAGGAAATTACCAAAGTAAAAGCAAAACCTTATAAATGTTCCTTTATAAAAAGGAGGGAGACGAGCGTGAAGGGAACAGAAGTGTGTGGCTAGAAAGCTTTTCTCAAACCACCAATAACATATGAAAAGGCAAATCTGAAAGGCAGCAAAAAGAAACTTGTGAATCTTTCAAGAAAATTGCACAATTTTGGCTAATTTTACAGTCAATCTTGCATTTCTAAGCATAATTTAGCACTTTTCAGACGGATTACAAATAACACCAAAAGAGGAGATTTTTGTTGCTATGGCCTGCCGTCTGTTAATAGATTCAGTAACCTCTTTAGTTTATGAACAAAACCCAACATTATAACCTTTCTAGCTGGTTTAACTGGACATAAACCTTAATCCTGGCTATATCTTGCTATGGAAGCCCAGGCCTCTGATGTTATGCCACAATCCCCTTGGTCCCCCTAAGCTTTTTACCAGCAGCCAGTCTAGTATAAAATGTTAGTCTTTAAAGCTTCAAATGAGATCCATCTTGGGGGTCATAAAAATCACTATCAAACAAGAAAGAAAAAACCTGCAGCATCTACCGAGCACTAGAACTGGTTTTATTCAGATTTGACACGTTTGAATGCCATTTTCTTGTATTCATTAACTTTAAGGAAAACATGTCAATAAACGAGTAACTTTATTGTTACTCCAAGAAACCTTAGCCTTAGTTACGTTTTATAAATCCAATGATTAATAAACATAAACTAACAGGCTGCTAACAAAAGGATAACATTCGAGTGTTGCACCGATTAAGAATTTGGCGAAGGTGAATGGGCTGAAAACAAAACACAATTCTAGTATTGTTTTTGACAAGGAAACAACGCCATTATCATTTTCTTCCATGCATGAATCCATTTTTCCTGATAACCACCAGCTGCAAACTCTCACGTTCTTCTTTGTCCCTGTCACCTTCTCACTCCTGATTTATGTCATGTCCTGCCCCGTCCCAGACACGCAGCCCCTCGTCTCCTCATCTTGACAGCTCATTTGTGAAGACGCTCGGAAAACAAAAAGTGCGTTTATGGAAAAGAGATGACACTGCATGTTCCACGTAATCAAACACTATGAAGAATACGCAACAGGGAAAATGAAAAACCTGCAGCGTTTTACAGAAGTGCAAGGAAGTGGGATGATTTATTAAGGCATTTAACATTTTCTATGCTTTATAGTAATATATGTGTAGGAAAACGGACTCCTCTGTCTGCACACGAAAACAACAGTTTCTACTGAGCTTTGAATCAAATCCATTTTAACCAGTTAAAGTTAAAATATGGGAAAAAGAGATATATATTAGTGGTGCACCGATATGGGAATTTTGGGCCAATAAGATACCGATGTTATGGGGAAAGCTTTGGCCGATATTTTATATTATGTTGTTGTTTTTAAACACTTGACCTTATTTTTAATCAAAGAAATAGATTAGCCCCGGGAGTAGTATAATAGCTGCAAACTCATTTTTATTCTAAAATAAGGATCAAACTCAAATGTAGTTGAGCTATTGGCTATAATGATGATTATAAAGTAAAGTAGAGTCAAATCAGCCTTCACACTTTTCCATTCTGTTAATATCCTGTTTTATTGAGATTATTTCTCAGACTAAAGTGTCTCTGTTCCTGTACAGTCCATGTGCCGTCTTCATATTGCTGTAACCACAGCAGCTCCTCAGACTCTGATCACACACTCATTTTTCTCCTTCTTTAAACCTCTCACACTAAAATGATTGAGTAAACATGGAGGAAAACTAGAGAAATAATGTCTGGGAAAAAAACCTTGCGTTTATTGCGAGTGAATTCGTCACGCTTATATTTAAATGGTCACATTTATACAGAGCTTTTCTACCTTCGAGGCACTAACCCTAACTCAAAAGCAATGTACACCAAGGAACCAGACACACACACACACACACACACACACAGAGGCGCACGCACACACACAGGTAGAGGCAGGTTAAGTGTCTTGCCCAAGAACACAACAGCAACCGCTTTTAAAAGTCTAACTTTGTCAATTCTTGTTCTTTTGACAGAATAAAGTTTAGTCTGTTCTGTTAGAAAATAGCAGCCGCTGTCGTCTTATTCCCGTTTCTGAAGGGACGGCAGAGTTAACCCTTTCATTACCAAGGAATAACATCACAAACTGATATCGGTGGGTTTGTACTGACACCGATTTTACTTTTTTATGAATATCGGCCGATACCAATACTGGGCCGATATATCAGCGCACCCCTAAAAATATATGTATTTATCGGGTCTCATTTTGATTTAATAATGATGCAGCATTTCATTTTCATTGACCTAACAGTGCAATAAAATCTGTTTTCCGGGCAAATGGAATGCATTATAATCTGTTTATGCTACAAATCATGATTATTTCAATCGTCAGTACTGGTACTTTAATTCACATTTAATACTTTTAGGTTCAAAATGAAAATCTAAATACTAAACATGATGGTAGTGATGTTCTTTTACTGACAAAAGGACACATTTATTGTATTTTCCCATCACACCAGGTCAAAACAAAGGCCGTGTCTGTGGCCCTCAGCAGAGCTCTTAATACAGACTATTGGCTCCAGCTCACACGCACACGCTCTGCTGCAGCAGGGAGCAGCTCCTGTGCCCTTCTCTCCAGGCTGACCTGGGCTCCACACAGAAAAACACTTAAAGTCCTCCTCCTCACGCTGACGGAGGAGCAAAAGCCACAGAATCATGTCTCACACTGCCCACACTGCCCATCAATTACTTTAAAGGTGAACGACACAACTTTTCTGGCAGAGGGCACAGCAGACATCCAGAAACAACATTCTCCAGCTCTGATCCATCTTCAGTCAGTCATTTCACCGATGCTACCCAGAGTCAGACTGAAACAAGTTAATCAACTCATTATAACTAATATTGAACTAAGGGGAAATTAAGTAATCCAATAATATTTTTCCGAATTATACAAGCACTCCATGTGCTAAGAAGGTTTTATGAGACCTAAGGGGAAAAAAAAAGTACTTATTCCAAAATGACACAAAGAAATATGTAATTTGACTTGTCTCTTTAGTTTCATTTTGGTCATATTCAGTAAGTTTCATTTTCACAGGCCTTTGGCAATCTAAACAACTATCAATTAATTGAAAGAAATAATGAACGGATTAAATAGATCACTAAAATAATAGTCGCAGCCAATCCAAGGTTCCATCCTGTATTAATGACTGGTGAAGCCAATCTAGCTCAGATGACCGTTTAACACACTAATTAATATCTAAAAAGGTTTACACTCACAACATTGTCTTTTAATGGGGCTTTGACCTCATCTAAATGTGGTCAAATGGACCAAACACTGCTCAACTTTCCCCAAACCCTGCTCTGCCACACAACCACCACTTTGCCTTTGCAAATGCTCATTTTTGACTACATTTTGCCCAAACAGACACGTCCAGCTGCACTTCAGCCGGATCTACAGTTCCCACCCGGAGCAGACACTTATGGGCCTCGTGCAGAGGACTGTGGGACATGAGGAGGACAGGCTCCATGTGGCGCTGGCTCTGGTGCTGTAAAGGGCTGGGGTATGCTTAGGATCAGGTTTAGGAGCAGGTATTTAGGATGAGGTTGGGGCTTTGTAAAATGTTACAGGGCTCTAGACTGCCAGTAAAATGGGCACATGCAATGATTTATTTAATTGCATTAGTGCAAGTGAAAAGGAGAAGCAGAAGTTTTGTAGTCAGGGCTCATGTGAAAAGGTTGTCGTTCCGTTTTCCGTCCCAACACTGTCTCTTGCAGCTTGTCTCATCTACACAGTTCTTTTGCCCGCTCCTCAACACGCCCAAAACAATCTCTGACCGCTCGTTAGACTAGTGTTGACCCACATGGTCCTGTGCCTCCAAACTGCAGGCTCTGTGTTCCCAGTGTGAGAGCGGTACAGTCCTCCCTCATGAAAAACACAACTTCTGGAGGTTAAATCACATTAATCATATTATTATGGTAAATGTAAGAAGATGAACCACAGACAGACAGAACGCCTCTGCAGTCCTGTTCAGTCTGAATATTTAGATGCTGCTGTGCTGTTCATGTAAGAGAGGGCTGATTCTCTGCACACCACTGCTTTAAACTACTGTAACATACAACCACTCACTACTACAGCCCGTGTACTACAGCCCGTGTACTACAGCCCGTGTACTACAGCCCGTGTACTACAGCCCGTGTACTACAGCCCGTGTACTACAGCCCGTGTACTACAGCCCGTGTACTACAGCCCGTGTACTACAGCCCGTGTACTACAGCCCGTGTACTTACCTATTCTCCCCAGTGAGGTCAGGACTCCAGCGGCCGAGGTATGACTGCTCGAGGCCTAAAAACAAACAAAAAAAGTGAATTTAATCAGAACAAATCAATACAAAAAATACAATACAACACATTTTTATGACTCAAAGGTTAAAGTAGTGGTAAAGACACAGAAAAACAACAGTCTACAAAGCTGCAGATCATATGCACTGGGGATTCTAGTGCTGACAAATGTTAATTTCTAAAGAAGACTAATGACAGAGTGTTTTTGCTGCTCCAGAATATTGAAAATTGGATGAATGTTCTTGATTAAATAAATTGGGGTTAGTTATAAAATGTTAATCAAATCGAGATTAAATTGGTTCAAATCATCAAGCTTCAGTCAGATGTGAAATGTTCATAAAAAAATATCTTGTTTTTCATAGAGAATAAAAATAACAATCATTTACATGTTCACAATTTAATTCACAACCAATTAAATTCTGCAGAGATTCTACTTTTCCTCTGAACCAATGAACTGCGCTCTCATTAATGTTACACTTTACACGTCGCGCTAGCCGCTTTGGTCGCCTCGGGCGCCACATACGCGCGCTCAAAGCGTCGAGAGTGTAAGCAAACGCACCAATCGCGCCGCAAAAACAAAGAAATCGCGCCGCGGGAAACGCACTATGCGCTCGACGCGCGTTTACATAGACTTTGAATGTAAACTGGACGCGGCGGTGTGGAACCCCCTTAAGTCTGGCGTTTCTTCTACAGCATCTACAGGCAGCAGAAGGAATTACTATAGAGAAAAAAAAATTGAAAGCTAGCTTCTCTCCGCCAATTCAAGCACTTTGGCATGTGAACGATTAATAAATGTGCTTACCATTAGTGTGGTGCCGCTCCTGTGCAGAGGCAATGCTTGTCTGAGGGCCGCCTCCTGGTGCAGTCTGGTGCTGAGGGTCGGCAGCCGGGGTCCGGTCCCAAGGCTCAGCTTTTCCCGACTGCTACTGCCACCGTTACCACTACTGCCGCCTTGTAACGCCCGAGTGGAGAGCGTTGCCATGAGTTCCGACTGGCTTAACGACCCCACTGGCTCCTTGCGGGCTTGGTTGGCCATTCTGGTGATGCCCCTGGCCTCCCGTTTGGATATCATCTCTGGTCTTCTCCCGGGCGATTCAACCTTCACCGCTCTTAGACGTGGCGGGAGAGGCGAGACCGGTTTGACTAAAGTTTGCGTCTCAAAAATTCTGGAAGAGGCGTTCGGAGACGTTGAAGTCGTAGGCAAAGGCGACGATGGACTTATACGAAAAGATGTCCTCTCTCTCGTCTCTAACGTCCACGTGCTTAAAGGGGACGGGGACATTTGGATACCGCCGTCTTGCGGGCTCGAAACGTCCAACGTCAATGGGTCGCTCAGCTCTGCAAAGGAAGCTTGCTTCGGGGCCACGAGTCCGGCGGTTTCCTCCAGCAAACTAAGCCCTAGTACTTCTCCAAGGTTCTCGCCTGGATCCAAAATGACTTCAGGGGCTCCCCTAGTGCACAGAGGAGGGAGTTGTGGATAAACGCAGTCTCGCATCAGTCGCCCGCCCATGTCCAGACGAGACACCTTGGGAGGCGGGCGGATGTTTGCCAGGGGAGGGCAGGTGTCCCATTGTTCCTCATGGAGCATGTAACAGGAAGGGGAGGTGAAGGTGGCTGGGGGGTGTCTGGGGAGGGGGAGGTGCGAGGAGGGGCTGGCAAGGGCGGTAGAGGGCGGGTAAAGGTCAAGGGGGTCCTGGTCCTGGATGGGAGGTAGATGGGAGCTGGTTGGTCGTGTCGGGTGGATGTGGGATAAGGATCTGAACAGGCGGTGGGGGTGGTGTCTGGGGGCGCTGGAGGAGGTGAGTGATTGGGTGCCAGGGTGTGGGGTGGCAGGGGGGCGGGGTTTGACCTTGGCGGATTTCTTGGGCTGGAAAAAAGAGAAAGGGAAAAGAGTATTGAACTATAACATATATAGATCGTCATTTTACATAGTGTTCATAGTAAAGTGTAGTAATGATCTAAAACGGCTCAGTTGATTTCCTGCTCAAAACTGCAGAACTGAAAAGCCCCGCAAGTTTGTATTTTTGAAAAGTGACTATGCAACACTTGGGAGTCTTAATAAATAAATAAAATCACAACTAAGAACAGGGAAGTGGGAGGGGATAGGGCAGATTAGGCCCTCAAAACTATCTGATCCGGCCCACAGCCCATCTTACATTATATGTAGCCCATTTTCTCTCATTTACTAGTTTAGTCCCGCTTTGGTCCTGGTTTAGACATAGTTCCATTCTGGTTCAGTGCTGGACTGGCAATTTTGCAGTGTAATGTTGGTAAAGAAATGTGTGTGCTGCAAACTAGTCTGGTGAAAGTATGTGTATTTAGTTTGTTTTTGATGAGAAAACTAATCGATACCAACACTAGTATCAATACTTGAACAGGAAGAACCACGTAAACAGGACAAAATCTGACCTTTCAACAATAGTTTTAGAATGACTAAGTATGATGAACTTGACCAAATGGCTCTTTGTGTGTTGTAAATTACATTGCACCATAAAAAAGAGGCCATCATCAATATATCAAAATCAATACAGATTATCAAGCCTTTTCCTTAGTTTCAAAAAAGAGTTGGAAATGTTGGCACCTACACTAAATGTTACAGCAGTTGTGGTTAGTATGACGCCAAATCTTAATCATTACTTTACAATATTCTAAACCTCAAAATCGCAGTACACAATATCAGAAGAGCCCAGAGAAAAGCTGCGACTCTTCTTTTCTCTTCACTCTTTCATTCAAAAACTTCAATATTTATCATTATTGATGAAGTTAATATTCCTATTTCTGGGCCAGACAGGTGTCCACAGTCTGCTCCATTTTTATTTCTGTGGTTCAGCTCAGGGCTTTACCTTTTTGTTAAGGTTCATGTCCTCCATCTTGGCTTTGAGCAGTTTCATTTTGCTCATGGTGATAGAGTTCTCCCAGCTGTGCTGTGCGGCGGCGCTCTCTCCGTCCTCCTCCTCCGTGTACACGTTGTACACCGAGCCGGCGCTGGAAAAGCACAGTATTGATTCAACATTAAAGACGTATCAATAACAAGCAGGAAGTGAGATGAAGATACGGAATATGACTGGATTAAGATCAGGCGGATGTTTGGCAAGAAGATCAATGTGCTATTCATTTACACAAAAACATAGATCATTAGATGTTTAAAAATAATGTAACTGTAGCATTAATGTTGGTAATATCACATCTGTAATAAAAATAACAAGTTCCATTATTAGGGCTGAAACTGACTATTTTTGTAGTTAGTTAGCAACACATTTTAGTTGACTGACAATTATTTCTATTGTACATTGAGATTTGTCCAATACAATTTTAACCAAATAAAGGGTTGGAATTATGGTGACTGTAGGCTTCTAGAAAAATATTTAAAAATAATCTTTAAAAAATCTTAAAAAAATCTCAAATTGTTTCTTCTTGTCTGACATTTTGATTTAATAATGCCACTGTCTTTGTTATAGAAGCTCATCTTGTATGTGTTTAAGAGTTTCTTTAGTCCAGATAATGATAAGATTATCAAAATAAAACTGATTATTTGTTAGAGTCAACTAGTCACAACCATCTCTACTGCTGATTTATAATCCTGTTGTTTTGACCTCTATAAACGTGTTCGGAAAGGCATTTGATTCTTTGACTCGTTTAGTCGTCCATATTTCAGCGTGTTCTCAAATGTTAAAGCTCCTGTTTAATTCACACTGAACTTGATCAGATAAAAAGTGCAATGAGGGTGCAATGTTTCAGGTCTAATGTGGACCTGGTGGATTCAGAGAGGGGCGTGAGGGTGCAATGTTTCAGGTCTAATGCGGACCTGGTGGATTCAGAGAGGGGCGTGAGGGTGCAATGTTTCAGGTCTAATGCGGACCTGGTGGATTCAGAGAGGGGCGTGAGGGTGCAATGTTTCAGGTCTAATGCGGACCTGGTGGATTCGGAGAGGGGCGTGAGGGTGCAATGTTTCAGGTCTAATGCGGACCTGGTGGATTCGGAGAGGGGCGTGAGGGTGCAATGTTTCAGGTCTAATGCGGACCTGGTGGATTCAGAGAGGGGCGTGAGGGTGCAATGTTTCAGGTCTAATGCGGACCTGGTGGATTCGGAGAGGGGCGTGAGGGTGCAATGTTTCAGGTCTAATGCCGACCTGGTGGATTCGGAGAGGGGCGTGAGGGTGCAATGTTTCAGGTCTAATGGGGACCTGGTGGATTCGGAGAGGGGCGTGAGGGTGCAATGTTTCAGGTCTAATGGGGACCTGGTGGATTCAGAGAGGGGCGTGAGGGTGCAATGTTTCAGGTCTAATGCGGACCTGGTGGATTCGGAGAGGGGCGTGAGGGTGCCATCTCCTCGGTCCACTACTCTGAAGAAGTTGAGCTGGTCTCCTTCTCGATAGACCACAAACGTGACCTGTTTGTTGGAAGCGCTCTTGTCCCAGCCCTCCTCCTTGGTGGCCTCCATCAGCTCGGCCACATCCTTCGCAGGCTCCTCCATGGTCACTGAAACATTACAGTTAAGCATGTGGTTACTTTGCAGCTCAGAGCACTTAAGACATGGAACACGGAGGAAAAATACACTGTATTAATAGTAATACAGGTACTTTCTGGCTCATAAAGATTCACTTTTTATTTTATGTGCCATAAAAACTGTGAAATGGCAAATTCATAACTACTTTAATAACATTTTCCATTTTTCAAACGAGGACGGGCGCTTTAATAGTTTAACAATATTACTATGAAATCAAATAATTTCGCCTACGTTTCCCCATCCACTCTTACGGTGGATCAGAATCGTTTTACCACTTTGTATTTAACTTAACACTTCACTGTAAAAGCAGCACTTTAAAAATGCTGCATTCCTGTTTTCCTCAGGGTTGGAGTAGTGACTTGTAAATGTAAGGTGGACACTCGTAAGGTTTCAGAACCCGAGTAACAAAATCCATCATGGCTGTGCTGTGTTTGGATAAAGTTTACTGAAATATCTATTGTACTTGTGCTCCAAGTGTCCATCTGCGCTCTGAACCTGCTCCAGTGCAGTTACACAGTAAGTGCCCTGTTGTGTTCGCTTTGCTAATGTGGCTAACATTACAGAGCCAACCATGTCAACAACAACGATGATTATTTGTTTATGCCTTTACTGCACTTAACAGTATTTAGTACAGTATTCCTACGTGACAACTAGAACACAAAGTCTGAGAAAACGTGACTTTAAAGTCCGAGCTCTAACCACAACTGAAACGCAGCATAAAGTATTCTATCACTCGCAAACCTGGAAGGTCATGGAGTAAGGAGTGCTAGTACTGACGGAGCACTTCTAAATTTTTAAGAAGCATTTTCAAACCACTAAAGGAGTAGGCACGTGCACATCTTTACAACTTATTTTTTTCAGTGAAGCCAAGTGGAAGCCAGGCCACAGTATTATTATCTATAGCCGTTAGCATTAGCCCGCAGAAAACACCAGTAATGAATAATCAAGGTTTGTAATGTCTAATACTTCAAACAATTGAAAAGGCAGCAGATTTTTGGATGCCAAGACATGATTGTTGTTTGTATGTTGTAACCCTGTACAAACATCTCAATAGGACTCTCCTGGTAAAAGTGATTAGAACTTTTAAACTAAAATAGAAGTATTAGTCTCAAAGTGAAAAGCACATAGTAAGCAAATAGTTTACCTTTCCTGGTGTTAATTGGGCCTCCTCTCATGGCCAGCACGAGCTTCAGAGTGCAGCCCTCAGCGATCCTGCACACAGAATAAGCATCAATACAGTGAAGTAACATCCTGCATCCAATTTACTCCGCTCCAGATGGGCCTGGACATAAGGAGACCTGGAATAAGAAGTTCACTTTATAAAACAAGAGTCGATCAGCCGCTGTGGTCCTCTGAGGAGAACTGTAGATGAGCTTTGGCACAACGCTGGGATTTCTTATGGCTTGTGTGCTTCCTGGAGCAGACGTCTGATGGCACACGGCTCACTCACTTCAGAGCAGTGTGACGGGGCGTTCACTGACGAGAGCTCAACAAAAGCCCCTCATGTGGAAAATTAAATGACAAGCATTCACAACAGCACTACCTGAGATCTGAACAATGAATGAACAAAATGTCCCCCAGACTGGATCAAACTAAATGATGCTCTGTCTCCTTATGGACAAATGCATGTACAACAACAGGGACTCTCCAAAAAAAATCCTTATTGTACTTTAATACTCAATGTTAAATAGATTAACAAAATATAGAAAATGTTTTCAGTATTTAGTTTCAACACTAGTTTTAATAGTGATTCGAGTGTGGGTGTAATTAGTATTGTGAAAAGTGTAAATGTAGAAGGACAAACACACCCGTAGTCATGAAGACAGTGTTCATCGTCCAGCTCCACATTGTTCCAGATCAGGTGCTGCTGGGCCACCGGGATCCCTGCGCACAGAAAGAACACACACAGAACACACATGTTAGGTTTCCATAACCTGAACCACAGTAACGACTTGCCTAACCAAAACCTAAAAAAAACCACATACCCACCTTAACGTACTAACCTGTCCATAAACTTTAACCATGTTGTAGATCCAGTATCGATGGAGACCTGACTTTTGTCCAAATAATGAGGCGTGTCCATTTACACTGCATTTGGAATGTATTCAGTGCTTCTGGTAGTTTCTTATATTAGCTCCAATGGGAGAATTAGCATTAGCCTCCAAATATCACTGTGAAACAACCGCTGGACCACACGTGGGTAACACCAGAGCAGAGTTAACATTAACATGCCACTCGGTGGCCGAGTGAATAGCATATATGCCAGGGCCATGTGCAGCCGGTCGCAGCATCGAGTTCGATTCTGACGCCAATAATTGTTGTAAAATGTCCTTCCCGCTCTCATCCCCATTTCAAGTTGTTCCTTAGTGCTTAATGCTGATGACCACGAAATAAACTTTAGTTTCATTGAGAGTTCCAAATCTTAAAGGTAAACTTTAGAAAATAGAACTAGTTGTTATATATTATTTGTAGGGTGCACCGATAGTTTGGCCCAGTATCGGGACGGGCCGATATTCACATAATTGAGGAATATCGGTATCAGCCAAAAGTACGAATATCAGTTATGGTAATGAAAGAGTTAACTCTGCCGTCTCTTCAGAGTCAGGAAGAGAACAAGGGAGAAAACATCCAGTCTTTATTTTGAGCCAAAAGAGACAGAAATGACAGTTATAGACTTTAAAAAAAGTTATTTTCTCTAGAAAAGTTTTAGACAAAACGTATCAATAAATATAAGCGCGGCGACTTCTCTCGTGTCCTGCCCTTTAAAGAAGGGGAAGAGAGAAAGAGTGTGATGAGACAGTTACAAGAGGATGACACACGACTGGAGGGTTCAGAGACACACTTTAGTCTGAGAAATAATATAAATAAAACCATAAATTCACAGAATGAAAAGTGCAAAGGTGATTTTACTTTTAAAGAATAACTTACAACTATAAATAAACATAATGCTAAACTTTCAGTTTTTTTCCTACAAGGAAATATATTATGTGTTTAAACTGGTTATACACATTTTAAAATAGATTTGTTCTTTATTTTAGAATAAAAATGATTTTTTTTATAGCTATATATCTCTTTGATAAAAATAGTAGAATTTAAGTTGTTTCTGGACCTGCCTTCAGTGCACCTGCCTGCCACACACAGGGAGGAGTCATCCAGGAGTTACCCACATTTACACCAACTTAACTTCAGAGTCAAAGCAGGCAACCATGACAACCACCAGTGAAGACGATTCATGACTGCCCCCTAAAGACACAAGTGTGGAACTGCAGAACATGTACATGAGCAATTTATTAGATGAGATTTACATCTTTTTACAGAGCTCATAATATATTTCCACGAGAGCGCTCTGGATCTTGAGGAGAGGCCGAGTGCGGGGCCTCCTCGGAGCTAATGGGCACTCACGCAAAGGCTGGTTAATCCTCTGTCATTCAGAGGAGACAGAGCTGATGAACACTGAGCTCCAAGCTGCAGCTGGGGGTCACGTTCACACAGAGTTTAAAGGTGGCCTATGGTGCAAAAAAGACTTTTAGTAGCTTTTGGCCATATTATGATCGTTTTCCCTTCTCATTAAAGCACTAGATGTTATATTTAAAGTGATTCATGCACTTTTGAAAAATCTTTTTCTCTCCTGCGGACAAGACGCCATAGCTCCCATTTCACTGCTCCTCAGATTCCACACCAATACAAGTCCACTGCCCTTTGATTTTGGAGGAATACATTTGAAATGTTTTATGTTAAATGACTCTAATTAAAAGGAGCTTATGAAATATGATCATTAAATACATATAGTAAGCCCTATAGTAAGTATCCGTACCTTCCAGCCTCTGGATCTTGGCCTTGACGGAGACAACCGCCTCAAAGGGCAGGACTCGCAGCTCAAAGCAGGTGCCTGTGAGCGTCTCTATGTAGAGCTCCATCGTGTCGTAGAAGGGCAGCTTGTATTGGAACGCCCCCACACTCTCATCGTTAAAGAAGGGCGGCTCTTTCCTGTCTGCCATGTTGGAGAGGTATTCACAGGTGAGGAGACAGCGGGGTCGGAGGCGAGGAGGAGCAGGAGAGGGGCGGGCTCTGCTCACCAGACTCACAGAACATCCTGGACCACCATCACAGCTGAACGGGAAGACATCACAGAACAGTATGGGTTAATAGACAGTAGGTCATCTGGGGCCAAACCATATATTGAGAAAGATACAACCGCAGCTCAGGACTGTCCGGTCCCTGTATGACCGGAGCAGGAGCTGTGTTCGCATTGCCGGCAGTAAGTCAGACCTGTTTCCAGTGCATGTTGGACTCCGCCAGGGCTGCCCTTTGTTTTTATGGACAGAATTTCTAGGCGCAGTCGGGGTCGGAGGGTGTCCGGTTTGGGGACCACAGGATCTCATCTCTGCTGTTTGCAGACGATGTTGTCCTGATGGCTCCATCAAACCCGGACCTGCAACATGCACTGGGACGGTTTGCAGCCGAGTGTGAAGCGGCTGGGATGAGAATCAGCACCTCCAAATCCGAGGCCATGGTTCTCGACCGGAAAAAAGGTGGCTTGCCCTCTTCAGGTGGGTGGGGTGTCCTTGCCCCAAGTGGAAGAGTTCAAGTATCTCGGGGTCTTGTTCACGAGTGAGGGAAGGATGGAGCGTGAGATTGACAGGCGGATCGGTGCAGCGGCTGCAGTGATGCAGTCGCTGCATCGGACCGTTGTGGTAACGAGGGAGCTGAGCCGAAAGGCAAAGCTCTCTATTTACCGGTCGTCTACGTTCCTACCCTCACCTATGGTCATGAGCTTTGGGTAGTGACCGAAAGAACAAGATCGCGGATACAAGCGGTCGAAATGAGTTTCCTCCGCCGTGTGGCTGGGCGCTCCCTTAGAGATAAGGTGAGGAGCTCGGCCACACGGGGGGAGCTCGGAGTAGAGCCGCTCCTCCTCCACGTCGAGAGGAGCCAGCTGAGGTGGCTCGGGCATCTGTTCCGGATGCCTCCTGGGCGCCTCCCTCGGGAGGTGTTTCAGGCATGTCCCACCGGGAAAAGGCCCCGGGGAAGACCCAGGACACGCTGGAGAGACTATGTCTCTCGGCTGGCCTGGGAACGCCTCGGGATATCCCCCCGGAGGAGTTAGAGGAAGTGTCTGGGGAGAAGGAGGTCTGGGAGTCCCTGCTCAGACTGCTGCCCCCGCGACCCGGCCCCGGATAAAGCGGCAGAAGATGGATGGATGGATGGACAACCGCAGCAAAGCAAATAAAAGAACATAAAACTGCTCTCGAGAACAAAGATGAACCGCTTTGTTTCCTTACAAGAGTCTACAGTGAAATAGTGCGTTTAGTTCTATTTAGTCATGACTGCTCAATGAACTATGAACTTATACGCAAAATTGAAATGCCTTTTTGTTGATTAAAGGTGCAGTATATAACTGTTTATGTGGAGGGTCTGTCATCTGCTTGTCTCATAAAAATGTTATTGCTTTGCCTGGAATGTTCCACTGTTTATTTAATTCGACATGTTTATTACCTGAAAATTGGTGGACCCTCCACTTAACTTCCATAAAGCTTTGGAACAAGACTTTAGACTTTCATCAGTGTTGTTTTTTTACTATTGAGTGGTAATGTTTTTGTAATATAATCTTCAAGTATACTCTCATTGCTCTATAATTACAGTTCGACATCAAAAGAAATGACTATAACTACAGCATATTGAAACTATATAAAGTAAGTGTCCACAATCTTACATTTTTGGTAGAACTGGGTACTGTTTAAAGGTAACAATATGGTACGGGAAAAAGGTTACATTCAACTAGTACCAAAAAGAATTGGAAGCAAATATTGGTCAAGTTATTATGCGGGGTGGGCCCTAGGAGGCGAAGTCCTCATAATGATGGATGAAACCTGCACATTTTCACATTTAGTCACAACAAAAAACAAAGAACAGATTTCACTGACATTTACCGGCATAACTCTTTCTTCACTGTAAATGACAAACAAACACTTTTGAATCTTAACTTTGAGTTCATGGAACAAATGTTTAAAAAAGTAACACATTGTAATTAAACCTTTAGTCAAGAAAAGTGATAGCCAATTAGTGAGCTGAATTGGAGAGCTTAAAAAGACAATGTCTCTGAATCTAGCCAGTGGAAGCTTACACGTCCAATCCTTTCATCAAACATTTAGAGCGGCATTAAAAGGCTGGGGCCAAAATTCAAGCCGATCGCGCCTGCAGAGGAGCCGCAGAGGAGCCGCAGAGGAGCCGGAGGAGCGCAGTATCCAGTGGCCGAGCGCGACATTGATAGATCACCTCTGGAACCAGCTCATCAAAGTTTGACAAAGATCCTCTGAGCCGTGGATGTGGAATGGGACCAGAAGTCTTCAGTTTGAACAGAAGACAGAAGATTAGCTCAGAGTATTTCTGATTACCGGACACAGAAAAAGGACACGTGCACTCTTCACAGGTCATTGTAATATTAAGTTACATGGAATTAAAATTTATGGGAGGCTTAAGCCCATTTCGAAACACACTTCCTTAGTAGTTGCTATAATAAGAACTTGGGACAATTTGCACTTTTTCTTTTCCAGCCAAATCCCTGAACACATGAGACGTAGAACTGTGCAATTGATTATATTAATTAATCGAGCATGAGATTCAGTCACTTTGAATCGTCAATGAATTGTCTTTCGAGGTTTAGTCAATAGTCAAGTCAATAAAAGCATGTGGTTTGGAGAAGAGTTCAGACTTTGAAGGAAGAATCGTGACTTTGATTAAAATAATGAAATGTTTGTTGTATTTATGAAAATCTACACTGGATTTTCAGCAATCTCTCTCTTTCTCTTGATATTTTTAAACAACAAATGACTAAATACAAAAAGGACAGAAAATCTGAGACCAATGTAGGCCAAAGTAATGAAGATATTTGCTATGCCTTTTGCATAGAGGACAAATAATTTAATTAGGCCTACACAACGAGACTAGGGCTGCAACTAATGATTATTTTAGTAGTCGACTGGTCAGCGATTGTTTCCATTGCACATTGCATTGAGACTTTTTCATTACATTATCAACCAAATAAAAGTTGAAATATGGTGACTGAAGACTATATAAAATAAAGTGCATCATCGTTGAATCTCAAAAATAGTTTATTATTTTTTAACATTTTGACTTAGTAATGTTGCTGACTTTGTCTTGGTTATTATAAAAATGCAATTATTTTATAATAATCAATTAGTAACAACTATTCCTAGCTCAGACCATTTTTTCCATTTTGACCTTTATTTATAACGTTTAATCAATGCATTTTTACAAGTCAACAAAATACCTCTCAAATATTATGAGTCCGATAAAACTTCAAGATTTGTTTTCAACTGTCCATAATACAGTAAGAACATTTACACATGTTATATAGAAATATAGCCCGATTTTAAACACCAATTAAGCGTTAAATTAAGATTTGGTCGACGAGAATAGTCCTCCACTCGTATTCATGATTTGGATTGTCCATTTAAAGGGCTCTATGTGCGCATTGTGCGAGTACAATTTGCCAAAAAACGAAATAAATAACTGGAAATCTTCACAGGGACAAGGCACATAGTAACACAGCCAATTTGGTGTTTACTGACAATAAAAAGCGACCAGTGCATACAAATGCAGAGAAATAAAAGAGTTGATGTTAGCTTCACGCCTGACAACGGTGATGAATGGGAACCCAGACAACCAAAGCGTCCCCCAAAACCAACAAAACATCCGACTACCTTCTCTAAAACATGTACTCTTCCATATTAAAGACTTTAAACTCCGCGAAAAGAACAAGGCGATTACAATATGACCTAAAAACCACCCAAAATCCCACTAATTCCTCTTAGCATTAGCCTCTGTTGCCATGTTTAGTTAGCCAACAAACAATGGCTAACCTTTCGAAGCGGCGGCTAAAAGCTAGTAGCTGTTAGCAGAGCGGCTAAGCTACATCCAGAGCCTTGGGTCCGACCGCGGCTGTGTTCGCTGTGGCAGGCGGGGAGAAGTGGTGGCTCTCTCCGATACGAGCAGCATTTCACCACATCTAAGTCCGGGAAGCCCGCACGGACCCTGGGTAGTCCGAGGATGACTCTTCGCCCCTCGGTCCTCGACTTCTCCTCGGCGACATCTTTGTACCTGCTGCTTCTGTCAAAGGCGTCTGAATAACACCTTTGTGACAGTGGGTGAGTGACAGGCGGGGGAGCCAATGGGAGCAGAGGAATTAGGGGAGAGGCGGGCGCTCCTTGTTGGTCAGAGCTTTTTGTCTCAAAATGGGAATGAATGACCACACTGAATATTCAAATAGATAGTAATGACCCACTTAAACAAAGGCAAAATACTATAGAATACACTGCTAACCTCTACATTGTATCAAACAATAAACCCCAACTGTATTAGTTACTGACTATTCATATTTTCATTCACTTCATATTGTCATTTTAAAAGTGGGATTTAATAGTTTTTTAATGAACTTCGTTGGAAACACACTAAGGGAAAATAACTTTCTTTTTGATGCTTTTACAGAATCTCTAAAACTAAATTTCACTGTTGCTCGTCTTTTCAGCCAATTTCTTTTTTGTTTTGTTTTTTGTTGTAAAAAATCTAACGTTTCTGTTTTATCTGTAAATATGTTCTTTTAATAAACCTCTTTAAAAAAAAAAAAAAAAAGCGAGGAGGACATTGAAAGCACTGATTATCTTTCTTGCTATTGTGCTGCGGCCCATTTTTTCTGGCTGGAAATACAGGATTGGATAAATTCCATATTTCCAATCTCAATCTCATCAGCTAGGGATGACATCATATTTGGTATGTTAATTAAATATTTAAAAAAAGAGGAGCCCTGTGTAAATCTATTTTTATGTCTTGCAAAAAAATGTATCCATAAATATAAGGTCCAAAAGTGTGCCCTCAACTTTGCCCCTAGACCTGGCCCAGTTCTGGCTTGTCAGAACTGGGCCAGATCTGGGCCAGACATGGGCCACCTCTGGCAAACCAGCACTGGCCCAGTGGGGGGCCATCATTCTTTGCGCCATGTGGGCCAGATGTAACTGCCGGATCTGGCCCGGATCTGGTGATCAACTAATAAAATGACTATTGTCACATTTGTCTCACAAATGCCTCAACAACTACAGAATTACACAACATCTCTTTATTTGACGAGCCAAACGGTAACAAAGTCTCAAAGCTGAGGTCGAAACTACACCAGGACCTGGCCCAGCTTATGTTTTTAATATAACACAAATATAGAACTGGCAGTTCAAATATCCCCCTAAAAACAGAGGTATAAACATAGTATTTCTGAACGTTTGTGGTTAAATCCCACATGAGAAGTTCATGTACTTTTCTAATTATAACTTTGTTTGGCGTAGACTCCCTGTGGTAAATATTTATCATAGTTTTACACCAGAAGTTGCATTTTGTGAAGAAAAATAGACACATAGATGTTTAAAAATACAGTTCTAAAATTAAATCTCAATTTAAGTCATCAAAAATGCATACGCAATTGACACTTTTCTGACAGTCAGTTTAAAAACAACAAAATAATCAGGTATTAATTACCAAATCATAACTATTTTATTGGTTAAATTTTTTTTAATTATTTAATATATATATAATATTATATTTTCTGAAACGTGTAGTCTAACCAGTCACATGCAGATTGATCTTACATTGCATTTACATTTGTACAACACAACAGCCATAGTACTTATACAAGCATGTTTGGATTGATAAAATATTTCTGTTCTTTGTATAAAACGCATTTTCTTTTGCTTTTCTGGAATATGGTAAATATAATAAAGAAAACCATTTATAAAGTAAACAAAGGATGTTCTTTTCTATTCTCTTCCGTTCAAACCCTCGTTTCTCCTCATCTTTTCGGTGTGTCCACCATTCTGGTCCGGAGCATTCTGTAACCACTGGGTTATTTTCTGGACAGTTGCATTTGAGGTGAGGCGATTGCGCTGCACAGCTGAAAAAAACAAAATACAAATTAATATATTCCCTAGGGCAATGCTTTTTAGACTAGTGGAACAAGAGCAGGACTAGAGCATAGAGCTGAGCAATATGTTGATAAAAAAAAACGTCCATGTCCAGATCAAAAGTTTCCCCCCTGGTGTCCTCCTGCACCTTTGGAGTGAAATCATGGAGCTCCTGTAATGTAAACAGAAAAGATTAACACAAAGATTAACTGCATTTGACTGGCTCACATCCTACCTCACCAACAGGCATTTCCCTCTCCGGTCACTCATCCACCCTCTCCCCAGTAACGCAGGGGGTCCCCCAGGGCTCAGTCCTCGGCCCCCTCCTCTTCATCTGCTACATCTTCCCCCTTGGTCACATCCTCCGCCAACTCAACCTGGACTTTCACTGCTACGCTGACGACACCCAGATATACCTCACCACCAAATCCACCCAAAACCCTCCCCTCAGCCACATCGAAACCTGCATCTCTACAATAAAATCATGGCTCACTCTCAACTTCCTCAAACTGAACAGCGACAAAACAGAGCTCCTCCTCATTGGCACCAAATCCACTCTCAATAAAACTGGTCCCTTTTCACTCAGCATCGACACCTCGACCATCACCCCCTCTACCCTGGTACGCAATCTCGGTGTCATCATGGACCCCACCCTCTCCTTCACTCCCCATGTCAGCCACATTGTCAAGACCTCATACTTCCACCTCCGCCGCATCGCCAAAATCCGACACTGCCTCACCCTCCCCGCTGCTGAATCCCTCATCCATGCCTTCATCTCCTCCCGCCTCGACTACTGCAACTCCCTCCTCACTGGCATCTCCTCCCATTCCCTCCATAGACTCCAAATGGTCCAAAACTCCGCTGCCCGCCTCCTCACCCACACCCGGTCCCGTGATCACATCACTCCCGTTCTCCGCTCTCTTCACTGGCTCCCCATCAAGCAGCGCATAAACTTTAAAATACTCCTCCTCACCTTCAAAGCTCTTCACCACCTTGCCCCCCCCTACCTGTCTGACCTCCTCATCCCCCACCGCCCCACCCGAGCTCTCCGATCCTCCTCCTCTCTCACCCTGACTGCACCAACATCCCGACTCAAAACTTTTGGCGACAGAGCATTCTCCCGAACAGCACCCCGACTCTGGAACTCCCTCCCCCAACCTGTCCGCCACTCTCCCTCACTCACAACATTCAAATCCCGCCTCAAAACATACCTCTTCACCCAAGCCTATGACCTCCCCTACCCCTAGCCTCCTCTACCCCATTGCCTACTCTTCTACCCCCTGTTACATCCCCATCTTTTTCTCTCTACTTCTTCTGTCTTGTTCATTTTATCTGTATATTAATGTGTATTGTACGGGTCACTGAAAAGCGCTATATAAATAAAAGTTATTATTATTATTAATATCAACTTGAAAATAGGACCAGATTTTATGGCTGTTCACATAAACTACTTCCTGTTACTGATGCAATTAGAGGACTTTTTACAACTAATTATTTTGAAATTTGATGCATTGCTAAAGTAAATACTTTAGTGCTTTCCCCTACTGTGATTAAAGGCGTAATGGACGATTTTCTGGCCCAAATCTAAGTCTTATTTCCTCGTGGCGAGGACTGCCAATTAGTCTTGTCACGTATCAATCATAAAAGGCACCTACTGCTCACCTGCAGCCGCGTGCGGCTCGTCCCCACAAGCAGCACGTTTCCATGTGGCTAAGCGCATGGATCTATCATAATATAGTTCCCTCAATGTACGGGACAAAATTAAGACAGAGAAAGACAGTTCGAGCTCAGAAGAGACAGAAATCTACGGGAGACGAGAGATGCGATGCGATCCGTCCTGCTGATAAACAAGCACACGTGTAGCATGTGTAGGTCCACACGAGGGAAGTGCGCATGTGCACTTCAGTTTTTGAATCATTATCGTTGTCAGAGTGTTTAATGAATTGTTCATAAGGAGGTAATAAACCATTCCTACTGCTGAACAATATGGCAAAAGGATTGATGCTGTGATATTGGGTAAAGAGATAGAAAGTTGATATTCAAAACGTTTAAAATGATGTTTCTTTGAGTATGACATTTCACAGAGACGACCCACTGCTTTACCAACAAGTCTCATTCGATTGTGCCTTTTTTCAAACACAATTTTCCTTCTCAAACCGTTTGCACAATAAAAACAATGAATTGCAAAGACATACCTGCACTCAAAACTTATAATGCAATGAAGTTTTAAGTAATGTTCTTGATAGATGTTTGGGCCATAGCACAAAGAGAAGGAATCATACTACAATGACTCATCCAGTGAATCCATTGGCCAATCAAATTCTTCCATTTTATGGCACAGTTATTAAAATACATAAACACAGGGTCAATCAAAAATCTGTTAAGTCAGCCCCTCCAAACCACCTGTCTTCAGCTGGCTCTTATACCAGGGACAACACTAGCACTACAGCGCCCCTCTGTGGACAAACGGGAAAACAACACTTTGACACCAACTTTACATTTAGCTAAAAAGACAGTATGATATTTTCCAGAGCCCGTAATAGACATTGTAGTACTATAAAGGTCATAAACTAATGCTCCTCTCAACTCGTACCTGGCATTTTCTCTGCCTCTTGCTCTTGCTCTGCAAACCCAATCTGAGCATTTATGCAGTTTGCTTATTATACAAACAAAAACACAGATGATGTGGTTGTGTCAGTCACTGTCACAGACTCGACCTGAAATGTTACTTAGTGCACCTTTGAATAAAAAACACACAATTTGCCCAATATTTAAAATAGACATTCACAGTAACTTTACTTTATTACAGTTACACTTGTATTTGGTAGTATTCAGAATATGGATACATTCCTAAAAAAAGACTACAGAAAACGAAAACCCGCTCCATGTTGACACGCACACCAGAATGTGATCATTATCTGATTTCTGGATATTAAGAGTATTTAAATGACAAGCAAAACTCAAAATCTAATTGGGGTAATTAGATGGATTATGATCAGAAATAAATCGAAATTGTTTTCGTATAATTTTTGTAGGAGCCAAAAGCCCTGATAGAGATGTAGTGTTGGGAGCAGCCACAGGGTGTCGCTGTGGGAGCATCAGCATGGATCTATATGGGTGGGACAGGTTGCTGGCATGGATCTATATGGGTGGGACAGGTATAATGGATCTATATGGGTGGGACAGGTATAATGGATCTATTACATTATCGGTTGCTAGACGGACAAGCACTCAGTTTGATGACCGCTTACGGCGGAACTGTTTATGTAGTGAAAGCGTTCTGGTGATTATGGGTTTTATTATTGATATGAAATGAAGCACTGCTTGGGCTGGTTTTAAGACTCTTTGTAATTAATAAAGGATACAATGAACTTTGGAACAGCCTCGGTGAACTTTCTGGGATCAAACAAAACAGTGAGCTAGCGTGTCAACAACTAACATGCCGTCTGCAACGTAAGCAACTCGAGTTGGAGCTGGCTTATACAATTTTAATACACTTTTTACAAAAGACATCTGATAATATCAGCATTTTTCTTATTGACTTGAAACATGGACACATGATGGACATTCCATTGTATCTGTGCATTTCCATATGCACTTGTCTGTGCACCTGTATGTTGATAGGGCTGTGCATGTAATGATATTAAAGCATATGTGTCCTACACTATGCTATAAGCTGTAAATAAACCAATCAATCTCTCATCAGATTTTGAGTGCATTACAAATGGTCAAATTGAAAAAGGCCCAAAGTAGTTTTAATCCTAAAACACGTTGTTACATAATAATATAATGCAAATCAACACGAAAGTCTTCAGAATCCAGTACAATGAATAACAAACGTGAGTGCTTGGCCCATGTAATGGAATTTCATACAAAATACCAACAGTAGGATAATAATTAAAGTGATCAATACAAAACAAATTAATATCAGATCAGATCTTGTGGATAAAATGTCTTATTCGTATATATTATATATATATATATATATATATATATATATATATATTACACACACACACACATATATATATATAAATATACATACATTTGTTTTTTTTTGTGGGTCCTACATCTCAAGCCCAATTAACTTACATCATGCCCACTTATAGCCCATACCCACTTAGCCCACATACATCCCATACTGCCCAGCCCACACGGGTCCCACCACTATTGCCCATGCCCTTTTGAAATCCACACAGCCCAGATAAAACCCGAAGAGGCCCAGCACATAGCTGGGAAAATGGTTCTGCATGGTTCACACAAACACACCCATAACTGGCCCAAATTTGGCATATAAAGATTTGGGCCACATGAAGCCGCCCACATCTGGCCCACCTCTGGCATGCTCCATATGGCCCATGCATCATTGCCAGACCTCATTGCCAGACCTGGCCCCACTCTGGGTGACATGTTAATTGCCATGCCAGAAGTCAGCCAGTGTTGCCAGCATTTTGCCGGAACTGGCCCAGATCCGTCTGCTGTGGGCAGGCAATCTAACAGTCATCCAGATGTACATCAGTAGTGACCATGTTGTCTTTTATAGACCTGAGCCAAGGAGCTAGTGTGCACTGTCGCCTTGCCCTGCTTTAACTGACCGTTCTTTTACCCTGTTCCAGTCCAAGAATCTGAGTTCTGGATTTTGTGACTGACATGAACTGTTTGTAAAATGAAAGTCCAACAATGAACTGTGCTTAACTTATTCCAACTCTAATGTCCATCTAGAAACTAATTTATTGACAATGTACAAATAAACATGTACTTTTGCTAACTTATGGAATCAAGTCTCTGCCTATCAGCAACGAACCTACATGCCTGATATTTAGCTGGTCCTGGGCCAACTCCCAGGTGGAGTTGTTGCGTTTTATAGACATTGGATGGTTTAGTCTGGTTTAGCCATTATGGATACAAAGGGCTAAGCTAAACGACCCTCAGAATGCCACACTAGTGAATTAGACGCATCGTTGTTTGGGCCGCAGGGTTCAAAGCATGGGGGAAAGTAGCGACTTATAGTCCGAAAAGTACGGTACACGCTAGCTCTGTCGCAAAGTCATTCTATGACCTAATGTTAATTAATGAATCCCTCCCTTTGAAATCCATTGTGACCGTGACTAATGTTGGAAGTAACGAGTTATAGTAATATATTGTATTTTTCTGTGTATTTTTACTGAGTTGAAAATAGGCAATATATTACTCATTACAATCTCAGTTACGGGTGCACGGTGGCAGAGTGGTTCTCAAACTGTGGGGGCCCAAAAGGGAGAAGTTATGTAAATATATGATGAAAATCATATGAAATATAAATGGTCTGAATCAAACGAAACATGGACCATTTTTTTAAACAGAAAGAAAGAAGTAACTCAAAAGTGTTGCGAGTTGTGTTACTCGTAATGTATTAAAATGTCAGAATGACCCAACACTGGCCATGATCAATGACCCTGTATGTCATGACCAGGCCATTGCATACTTTTCTATTTTTACACTTAGGCTTTATACCCTATTGATTATGATAATGAATGATTTGCCTTTACTATTTATATTGTTCTCCAAACAGACCCCTGTACCTTTGATAAAAACCTGAATGTTCAATGTAGTTGTGACTCATCAATCATAATGAAAGAGGAGTTTGTGTAACAATTGTTTGTCACAAAATAAAGTGAAATATTGGAATAGTGGAGGCTCGCCCCAACTCATCACCTCCAGCATGTCTGCTGTCTCAAAGTCATGGCTGAGGCCAAACTGAAAACAACCATCACATGTACAATATACTTGCCTCTATCCTGTCTCCATCCTGCCCTCTTGTGGACAAACTGAATATAGGTCACCTAGTGCCCCAAATAGATATTTTGTGACTTAATTATTATATAATTCTACAAACCCTGGTGAGACACAGCAGACAGAAAACAATGAAGACCAATACAGTGAACCATGTGGTACTGTGGGTTTAGAAGCCCTCAATGGTCTAACTAATACAGAAACAATTCATCTCATCTTTCAAACTGATGACCCAGATGTTTTTTTTGGATATTCAACATCCCAAGCATTTGATCTTGATGACACGGTGCCAGTTTTGCACTCTCAGACCACTGATGATTTCAACATCCTCACCCATTCAAACTGGACACTTTCAAGCAATCGCAGCACAGCTTGATGACAGTGAGTGTTTCCAGTGTTTCCTTTAGAATTTAGTTCGACCTCGGGCAGTGTGCTGGACTAGAAGACCATAGTTACTCCATTCCTACAAATATAGCTGGTGTGTAAAACTCACAATGAATGGAAATATAAACAGTTAGTGTTAAAAAAGAATGCAGTTTTCATATTGTTCTTTCAGAATACTAGATAAGGTTTTATATGCCATAAAAAAGTTTGGCTTCTTAATCAGTGATGTTGCATTATTTATGCATTTGTTTTATGATTTTATTTTATTAGTTAACTTTAAACAAGAATGATTTTGTTTTATTTGAATGATGACGGAAAACTAAAAGGTTACTTTTACTATCCTATACCAATACTGTAGATTAAAAAAGAAAAATGAATACAATCAGCTTACAGAAGGTCATTGTATTCATTTTTAAATGATCTTGTAATTGTGAGAAAAGTATCTATGATAAGATATGATATTAAAAAAAATAATCATTTGAGGGCGTTACCAGATTTACTGCAATATTACCATCTTACTGGTCTAAAGCACATGGACAGCTTCAGCATAGGTTAGATTAAAAGATAGCAAGTCTAGCATGTCAAGGCTTTCCTTAAAAATGGACATTAGAACATAACGTGAAAAGAAAGTTATGTGCATAAAATACAGTGTTTAGTTAAGAAGCGTGTAGCTGTTACTTGGCTTAGCACAGGGTTCATCATTGACTCATTCTGTGCATGGTTGGCAAGGCAATTATGTGCCATCCTGTTGTAGCCTTTTTGCGTTTGTGGGTGGCCAAAAAAAAGAAAAGAATGTAATAATTACGAGAAACGTCACTTATTTGTGGATGCTGGAGCAGCAGCATCACAGAGAGGGAGAGGAAGAGGCTGGACAAAGTCATCAAGAAGTCCAGCTCCGTCCTGGGCTGCGCTCTGGACTCGGTGCAGGAGGTGGGGGACAGAAGGGTCCTGGCTAGATTCACATCTATGCTGGACCATGAGTGTCACCCCCTGCAGGACACTCTCTCCGCTCTGGAGAGCAGCTTCAGTGAGAGACTGATCCACCCTCGATGTGTGAAGGAAAGGTTCCGTAGGTCTTTCCTTCCTGCTGCTGTCAGACTTTATAACAAACACTGTTAGTACTGAACACTCGCAATACTGACCTAACCATGTGCAATTCTGTCATATGTGCAATTACTGTTGTGATTCATGTGCAATTACTGTGAAATTCATGTGCAATCTATGTGCTGTCGTGACACATATTCATATGCAATTACTGTCGTGATCACATGCAATGGTATTTATTTGTATTATTTTTCCCCTCCATCCAATGGAGGGGAAAAATTTTCCCCTCCATCCAATTGTATTATTTTTCCCCTCCTCCAATGGGAGGTTTTGTTTATAGGAGATCTTCTACTGAGAGTGTTTTTCAAACTTCCTATAAGTGATCTGTTCTTTTCCTCTGTATCTACCTCTGTATCTACCTGCGTTGCATCAATGAAATTTCCCCATGTGGGACAATAAATGAATATCTTAATCTTATCATTACGAGATACTAACAGATGTTGAATACAATGAGCTTCCACAATGAATAGAGCGTCAGGTAGACATTCATAGAAGACATCACACTTTATTGCTTAGAAAATATTAAAAATGATTGCACACATTTCGTAAATCAATTATTTTAGTATTAAGATATGTATATCATGACAAGCAGTAGCACTCACAAAACAGCAAAAGTTTACTTATTTGATGGCACTTCAAACGATTCTCAATTGTGTTCTTTTCTTTTAATAAAATTCTATTTAAAATGTGTATTTACAAGCACAACTATCAAAATGTAGTACAATTTCTTTGTTAAATCTTCCTGTTGAAGCCCTTGATGGTCATTGGCGTCTGAAACCAGATATAATCATCCCAGTCCAGCTCATCCCTCTTCGCAGGTGCGAAGGTCAGTGGACAGAGCCATGACTTTCCTCTCCACTCGTGTCGGGACTTTAAATTGCAGTTTGGGGTGAAACCAGCCCACCCCACAGTCTCTGTGAGCGAGCGCCAGCACAGTGGTGGGCATCAAACGAACCGGATTGGTGTCGGATAAAAGATCAGCCACGAAGAGCGAGCGGAACAGCTGCCTTAGACAAGACGAAGCGCGTAAGCTTTTGTCTCCAGACGCCAGGACCAAAGCCTCCATGTTGATCTCGTACAGCTCTTTTGGGAGGAACGTGGTTCCGCCCATCAACAGCAGCACCCGAGGGACTCTGCTCAGACAAAACAGCTCTTCCAGCTGCTGCAGCACCTCCTCCAGCTCCTGCAGAGTCTGCTCAGACTTCCTCCAGTCCAGGTCCGCCGCCTGCACAGGTTTCCTACTCACTGTGTCCTTGTCCTGAAGAAGTACAACACAGAGGCATTAGATTGTGACATCTCTCATAATAAGTGATGCATGCGCTCCTCATTTGTGTTCACCTGCATCGACGCCTGTCGTTTCTTTTGAGCGTGCACGAGTTGGTCATAGGTCATTGGGAGCTGTTGCCTTTGATAGAGCACACATTTGAGTATCTCGCTGACGAATTGGCAGCACCCATCCTGCGTGACCGTCCCAGGAAACACCACATTCACACAGCCCTCCTCCTGGGCCCCTCTCAGGATCTCTTCGTCCAACTCCTCAGGGCCCACGTAGGAGTCAACTTCATCTTTCTTCTGATCAAGTTCCTCCTTGTCGTTATCTGTTCAGAAAAAAACTGTGCTTTTAGTTAAACTGCCCCTGTCTAAACTGTTATGAAGATAACCGTATTTGAGTTTTTACACTTGCTTTCTGTACACACGTTTAGAAACTAAATTTGCAATGATTATGCAATGATTTTATTTAATATACTTTTAATCTATTAGTAATGGGAAATATGAATTTAAGACAACATTATGACCTTTGGGATCTCCTCATAATAAGAAAACAAAGACAGCCACTTCAAATCCAATTAAAATCCCAGTTAATAAAAGTTAGTGTGCAATTATGAAAAAGGAGAAACGTCACATATATAATGTGGTCTTGTGCTTGAACAGTTGGTTACTCACCCAAAGAGAGGCTCACGTTTGGCTTGGTGTCGTTTTCCTTGTTTTCTGTACAATTATCGTGCAGCTTTGTAGCATTAGCAGGACAATTGAGACGTGTTTCAGATCCGTCCTCTGCAAATCCATCATCGTGTTTTCGTTTAGCACAAGATTTCGTGGACTTTTCCGATATTTCCCCGTTGATTTCCGCGGAGAGCTTGTCTGAAGTCGTCTCATTGTCCGATAAGATTTGTAAATGAGCGGTGACTTTTGGAGATAAAGACGGACTTTTGTTGGTGTCGTATTCCAGCAGTGACGAGCAGCCCTGCATGTAGTGCGGCTGCACAGCCTGCTGCTGCTGCACGGCCTGCTGCTGCTGCACGACCTGCTGCTGCTGCACGGCCTGCGGCTGCTGCACGGCCTGCGGCTGCTGCACGGCCTGCTGCTGCTGCACGGCCTGCTGCTGCTGCACGGCCTGCTGCTGCTGCACGGCCTGCTGCTGCTGCACGGCCTGCTGCTGCTGCACGGCCTGCTGCTGCTGCACGGCCTGCTGCTGCTGCTGCTCAGGCAGATATCTGTAGATGTCTTTGATGTGATGGGAACACAGCTGAGGAAGGTCGTCGTCCTGTTTGACCACATCCTCCACTGTGAGCAGCGCCTCAGAGAAGGCCTGGCACAGCTCCCTCTCCTCCTTCATGGACACATCCAGCTGCTGCAGGCCCTCGGGGGCCACAGTGGTCTCAGTGGCCGCTGGGACCACAGGGACCTCCGGAACCTGAGGCTGGACCTCAGGTCGCTTCATCTTCAGGGCAGCAGCAGATTTGGATTTAGTGGCTCCTCTCTGCACAGACAAGAGTATGATGCTGTGATCACACAAAAAGCCTAATGTACAACAACAAGGGCTGAGAAAAGGTCCAGCTAAAGCTCAGAGCGTCATGTCGTTCACCTTAGGACCAGGACTGACTTTTGTGTTGACGGCTGCGGTGTTGAAGTTGGTGACTTCACCCAGCGCTGCTCTCCTGGGCGCCGCGGCAGCAGCTTTGCCCAAACGCACAGGGTTTTCTGTGGCTCCAGGCTGAGAAACAAACACTTTTATTCACAAATGAGACGTTTGGCCACATTTACATTGGTCCAAAAAAGATGCAATTACAACTCAGCAGTTAACTCATGGAATAATCGTTACCTGGTCAAACGTGCCATAAACAGAGAGAAGGTTTTATTATTCAGACGGAGCAGGAATCACACAGACAGGGGAAGTGTGTGCAGTTGTCTGTATTCTCCACCAGGACGTCCTTAAATTACTTTATTTGGGTACAATTTCATACAAATCTCCCACAGGCCGTTTTGCGTTCTAACTCATCGATGGGAGAATGACTAAAGCGATGACCAAAATAAGTCTCAGCCCTGATTTCCACTTCAAAAATGTAATGATAATTGTTAAAGTATTTATCTTAAACCAAGAATAGCATAAACGTTAAGCTGAAGGGGCCTAACTATTGAGCTCTTGGGCTGTAAATACAGAAAAGGGCCAAAACCACTTATTTTCAGCCCACTTCATAATACATTTTAATGGGCCGTTTAATACATTTTTATTACGACCCACTAAATCTCATTTGAGTGATATTGTCTTCAAGTTTGAAAAATCTGTCTTTTCCAGCAGCAGATTTCCTCCTGATGTTGATCAAGACTTTCCTCTGCAGAGTTTGTTTTAACTTTAATAAAGTGACACCAGAAGCAGAAGTTAAAAACAAAGCTTCACAAAGAGTTCTGACACGAGTTTGTGCTCTGAATGTTCAGGAGCAGCTTCAGTTTGAGGACTCAGTCCTGAGTTTAACGGGATGAGCTAACATTAGCATCACACACTAACATTAGCATCACACACTAACATTAGCATCACACACTAACATTGCATCACACACTAACATTAGCATCACACACTAACATTAGCATCACACACTAACATTAGCATCACGCATCACACACTAACATTAGCATCACACACTAACATTGCATCACACATCACACACTAACATTAGCATCACACACTAACATTAGCATCACACACTAACATTAGCATCACACACTAACATTAGCATCACACACTAACATTGCATCACACACTAACATTAGCATCACACACTAACATTAGCATCACACACTAACATTAGCATCACACACTAACATTAGCATCACACATCACACACTAACATTAGCATCACACACTAACATTAGCATCACACACTAACATTAGCATCACACACTAACATTAGCATCACACACTAACATTAGCATCACACATCACACACTAACATTAGCATCACACATCACACACTAACATTAGCATCACACACTAACATTAGCATCACACACTAACATTAGCATCACACACTAACATTAGCATCACACATCACACACTAACATTAGCATCACACACTAACATTAGCATCACACACTAACATTAGCATCACACACTAACATTAGCATCACACACTAACATTAGCATCACACATCACACACTAACATTAGCATCACACACTAACATTAGCATCACACACTAACATTAGCATCACACATCACACACTAACATTAGCATCACACACTAACATTAGCATCACACACGGGGCATTACAGGAAAAACACATTTATATGGAAGAAATAAATCCTTTTCTACTCACCAGAGCGCGCATCTCGAGAGACGTCATGAGACAAAATCCCAGAATGAAGCTTTAAAACGAGCGTTCAGAGTAAGATTTGTGAGAGTAAACAAACGCAAATCCAGCTGCTTTATGACGACGTTATTTATTTATCCTTTTTTGAGCGAGCACGTGTTACAATCAGAGCGATCTCATTGGACAGAGAGACGCGCAGGTGCTGGGGGCGGGGCGGAAATGGAGTCGGAAGTGACGAGGGTGAAATTCAAAAATGTTTCCGTGAGGAGGACATTAAAAGCACTGATCATCTTTATTCTATTGTGCTGCGGTCCATTTTCTCTTGCTGGAAATACAGGATTGGATAAATTCCATATTTCCAATCTCAATCTCATTAACTAGGGATGACATAATATTTGGTATGTTAAATAAATATAAAAAAGCTCTGTGTAAATCTAATTTTATGTCTTGCAAAACATTTTATCCATAAATATAAGGTCCAAAAGTGTGCGCCCAACTTTGCTTTCTTTAAAAATAAGATAAAATGATATATAAAATCCTTGACGTGTATGAATGGACCTAAAGCCCAAACAATGTTCTCCCATGTGTGAAATCCCCTTGTTCTATTTGCACTTTTCTATCGATGCACTTTATGAATATAATGTATCCATTTTCTTTTCATGTTTGATTTGCTCAACCAAACAATTCTAAGATTATAGACATGCAGCCATGTTTGTTTTTTGTATTTGCACTGTTGTTTGCGATGTTTAAATATGTTTAATTAATTAAAAAAGGATCAGAGAAAGGCAAAAAGAAATTGATTTTGAGTGAAGCAAGTGGAGAAGGAGAATTTACATGTTGCACAAATAAAATATTACAGAAGCATTGCAACGCTAATTATTGTATTACTTCATATGTTTTCTATTCTGTTTAGCTCATCGCACAATTCTTTTGGACAGAGTTGACATTTTAAAAACAGTAATGACTCCCATGCATATCCTCTGCAGCTCTAACCACTGAGCCACACCGCTGCACAAAATCAGAACAATGTCACACTTTTCTTTCAAAACGCTTGAAATATTTATTCGTCAACTCAAATACCACATTTTATAAAAGGAACGAAATCTGCTGATAATCCACAACACATTCCACTTTTAAAGGTCCTCGTCACCTTTGACCTCTGCAAAGATTCTTTAAAGGGTGTCCACTTCCTCTTCCTGTTGTGACATCATTATATTACACAGTCTCTGGATTGTTTTACATGAATTCATATTGTATTTGTGATCAGCGGAGTTTGATTGAAAATATGTGTGAAACTACGGAAGCCCTAAAGGGTCAAGGTAATTCAGATAATACATTCTTAGGGCAAATATATTCATTTTCATATAGAGCATAATTCCACTTAATCTGTTTTAAATTATATAATAAACTTTACATTTGGATTTAAACACTGTAATTTCCCATGTCCACCACTAGAGGTCAGAAAACGATTATGAATTTTGCAGAAAAAGTCCTAATGTGTGTTGAATTTCATACATATTTCTTTCCTTAACAGCAGCGCTATGTAAAAGTATAACTACCTGCACTTTTGTCCACACAGGGCTTCCATAGATACTCACAAACATGACAACAGACAAAACTAAACTCTTTGACATTTGACACCTACAATATAAACCTCTTTATGATACTCAGTTGTGAATAAAGTCCATAACAGGCTCGATGTGATTGCTCCATTCAAGTTAATACAATGCATTTCTTTATATTAGCAAATCTTCAGGAGCCACACATTCTTAAACGTGTCCTCATACATTTTTACAGAGAAACAAAATACATGAAATCGTTTTATTTTTGTTTTGTACATACTTGATTTAATGATTGAACAAAAGAGCTGGTGTATAAAATTCACAAAAACAATTACTGTTAAAAAATAATGCAGTTTTCATATCGTTCTTTCAAAATACTAGATAAGGTTTTATTTGCCATAAAATGTTTGGTTTAGAATTTTGATTCACCTCTTCTTAATCATCAAGTAAGTAAACTGGTGCTGTTTGTGCTTGTCATGCTGTACATATTTTAATAACTAAAATAATGTATTTACAAAAGGTGCAATCATTTAAATCATTTAAATTTAAATTAAATCAATGAAATGTCCCCATGTGTGGACAATAAAGGATTATCTTATCTTATTTTTAATATTTTGTAAGAAATAAAGTGTGAGGTCTTCTATCCATGTGCTTTAGTCCTTCAGATGTAATAGTGCAAGCACAATTAAAATGTAGAACAATTTCTTTGTTAAATCTTCCTGTTGAAGCCCTTGATGGTCATTGGCGCCTGAAACCAGATATAATCATCCCAGTCCAGGTCCGCCGCCTGCACAGGTTTCCTACTCACTGTGTCCTTGTCCTGAAGAAGTACAACACAGAGGCATTAGATTGTGACATCTCTCATAATAAGTGATGCATGCGCTCCTCATTTGTGTTCACCTGCATCGACGCCTGTCATTTCTTTTGAGCGTGCACGAGTTGGTCAGAGGTCATTGGGAGCTGCTGCCTCTCAATGCACTTGCACTTATAGAAGAAGAGGAGGAAACCTTTGTAGATTTCAGTGCTTCTCCATTCACGGCAAACAGGGTGCACAGTGGCAAAGGCGGTTAGCGCTCTTGCCTCCCAAGAAGGAGATCATGGGTTCGATTCCCGGACCAGACCTTCATCACATGGTCTCTCTGGGTGGAGTCTGCATGTTCTCCCCGTGTTACCGTGGGTTCTCTCCTGGTTCTCCGGCTCCTCCCACCGTCCAAAGACATGCATGTGTTAGGTAAAAATCGGTGACTCTAAATTGGCCCTAGTGAGTGAATGAATGTGAGAGTGAACTGTCTGTAATGGCTATGTCTCTGTGTTGGCCCCGGCACGAGTTGGCCACCGCGTACCACCACAACATAGCATGCATTTAAACTGAATGAGTAATTAGTTTTATAAGACATTTTAAGTACCTTAAGTACAGTGTTTTCATACAGTACATGATTACAGTACATACAGTACATACAGTAAATAATAATCAATTATATCTTAGAAAAATAAAAATAATAAAATATAATAAAAAATGTGGGGGGTATCCAGATTAATAACCAAAAAATGCCTCTTTTCCCAAAAATGTCTCTTTTCCCACAACACCAGAAGTAGAGGTTAAAAACAGCTTCACAAGGACTTCAGATTAGTTATCAGTTATCCTGCAGCTAACAAGCGTCACACATGGGGCATTACAGGAAAAACATGTGCAGGTAGACCACCTGACTCTAGCTGCTTTGTGACGTGTTATTCCCGATGTTATATGAGCCAGCTGTGAGGAGAACGTTGAGAGTCAGCGCGTTTACCAGAGTTTTTCTCAGAGTTTTCTCGTCCTGACACGGAGCTCACTTTACCGGACCATCACACTTTACCGGACCGGTTCACACCGCTTTTGTTTCTGTTCCCACGTTGAGGACTTGTTGTCAAAAACATGTCGCGCTTCGGCCGCACGCGTCAAGCCTCCGCGTCGCCCAAACCTCTGCGGCAGAAGCTGCACTTCATGTCCAGCGACGACGGCGAGGACAAGCCCATCCACGATGTGAACAACAACACCGGCGGAGAGTCCGGCTTCACGGAGATGGACTACCCGGTGGTGGTGTGCATGAGGGCGGCGCCCTCACGCTTGATCGCTCCGCGGACACTTGAGAAGAGGAGGACGAGGAGGGCCTGGGCTTCGGGTCTCCGCCGCACCTGCGCTTCTCCAGCACGAGGAAGGCCTCGTCCCGGCTCTTTGGAGACTCTCTGGAGGACGAGATCCCGGACTGTCCCGACAAGCCGCACAAGACCTTCAGGAAGCCGCGGCTGTCCCACACGCTGCACACGCCAAAGAGTTTACTGTCCAGAGCTAGGACGTCCTGCACAGGGTCGGACAGCACGCGACGGCAGCAAACGCCCCTCGTGAACTTTAACCTCTTCACCCCCGACTCACTGCACATCCAATCAGCCACGCAGCAGAGGACCAACAGGAAGAGGGCCAACGGGAAGAGGGCGCACTGGGACTGGAACGAGTCTTGTGGTGAAGACATGGATCCCAGCGACGGAGAAGGAGACGAGGAGATTCTCCCGCCCTCAAAGCGCATCTCGATGATGGACAGTAACATGGCGTCTTGTTACACCCGTGAGTTCTTGGAGCTGGAGAATATCGGTTGTGGAGAGTATGGAGCAGTGTTCAAATGTGTGAAACGTTTCGACGGATGTATTTACGCCAACAAGAGGTCAAAGAAGCCGCTCGCCGGGTCTGTGGACGAACAGAACGCCCTTCGCGAGGTGTACGCACACGCCGTCCTGGGACAGCTCCCCCATGTGCTCAGATATTACTCTACTTGGGCCGAGGACGAGCACATTCTGATCCAGAACGAGTACTGTAACGAAGGGACGCTGGCCGACGCAGATCTGCTGCTGCAAGTGACGCGAGGCCGGCACCATATCCACGCCACGGGCCTCGTGCACATGGACCTCAAACCCAGCAACATTTTGATTTCTCGTAAATCTGCTTCGAGTTGTGAAGACTTGGACTAAGAGGACGAACTCTCCACCAACGTCGTTAACAAGATCGGTGACTTGGGTCACGTGACGCGCATGAACAACCCTCAGGTGGAAGAAGGCGACAGCAGGTACTTGGCCAACGAGGTCCTGCAGGAGGACTACAGTGACCTGACGAAGGCGGACATCTTCGCTCTGGCTCTGACGGTCGTGAGTAAAGCGGGAGCAGAGCCGTTGCCCACAAACGGAGACAAATGGCACGAGATCAGACGGGGAAAAGTGTCAAACATGCCCCAGGTTCTGTCGCCGGAGTTTACGGCGTTACTCAAGTTGATGGTTCATCCTGACCCGTCGCGCCGACCTTCGACCTCAGAGCTCCTGAGAAACCCCGTTCTTCTGACCGCTGCTGGGATGGACGCTGACCAACTGAGAGTGGAGCTCAACGCTGAGAAGGTCAGCTCTGCTGCAAAAAGAGCTGAAGAAGGCTCAAATGGCTCGAGCTGCTGCTGAGGAGAAGATTCTGACCACAGACCGAGTCCTGACCTGCTCCACGCTCCAGACTGGACCCAGGACTGGTGTCCGAGTTTATCTCACCGGTTAGATTAACTCGCCGGATGCGGGAGAAGGGGCGGGGCTTCGGCTTCTATTCACTCCGTGGCTCCGATCAGGAAATGCGCGAACACGGGATTGTTTGGTTTTGTAGTTTCCACAAATGTTTCATATCACTGCTCTTCACACGTGCTCTTCACACGTGCTCTTCACACGTGCTCTTCTTCACACGTGCTCTTCACACGTGCTCTTCACACGTGCTCTTCTTCACACGTGCTCTTCACACGTGCTCTTCACACGTGCTCTTCTTCACACGTGCTCTTCACACGTGCTCTTCACACGTGCTCTTCACACGTGCTCTTCTTCACATGTGCTCTTCTTCACACGTGTTCTTCACATGTGCTCTTCTTCACACGTGCTCTTCTTCACACGTGCTCTTCACACGTGCTCTTCACACGTGCTCTTCACACGTGCTCTTCACACGTGCTCTTCACACGTGCTCTTCACATGTGCTCTTCACATGTGCTCTTCACACGTGCTCTTCTTCACACGTGCTCTTCTTCACACGTGCTCTTCTTCACACGTGCTCTTCACACGTGCTCTTCACACGTGCTCTTCACACGTGCTCTTCACACGTGCTCTTCACACGTGCTCTTCACACGTGCTCTTCACACGTGCTCTTCTTCACACGTGCTCTTCTTCACACGTGCTCTTCACACGTGCTCTTCACACGTGCTCTTCACACGTGCTCTTCACACGTGCTCTCACAGGCAACACAACACGGCTCTGTGACGAGTCCTTGCTGGTTTGGTCACGGTGACAAACCCCACGTTTTGCTCGCTGGTCTGAACAGCTGCAAGTTCCCCGAGTTGATCTGGCGCTGTACTCACAGAACGTTTGTGAAAGAGGTTTGCTCATAAAACGATGATATGATGATATCCCATAAGCAAAGCGGGACATGTGTTTTTGGTTCCAAAGGTCTAAACAAACACCACTGCGCCTTCTCTGGTCTCATGTGTCGGTGAGATGATCTGGCCAGTTGAAGTTGCGGAGTCCTTACGTCCACATGACACACAGCCAGATCAAGTGGAAGGAGAGAGATGTGGTGGGCGTGGCTCAGACTGTGACGATGTCTTGGCAATCTATATTTTCAATCATATCCATTATTCGTGTGAAGCATTGCATCACATTGTATTCATAAAGAATAACACAGCGTGAACATAACATTTATGGATGTTAAAGATGGAGTGTCTTCTGTCTACATTGATGATTTATACTGAATGTTACTATTGTGTTTGCAGGAGGATTTGTCACTGATGACTTATGAACTGTCAAGCTGTATTTTAGGAGGTATTGCTCAAGATGGAGTTTGAACTGTTCACTGTTTAGGAGGATTAGCTAATGATGAATTCTGTATAATGCACATATAGGCTGGAGGTTTTTTTGTATTTATAGTGTGAGAAGTGCTATTGTGTATGGTCTTTTCACTTGGAGATTAAAAGTGCACTGTTCTTGTTTTAAATACATAAGGATCAATACAAATACGTACGCACATGATCTTTCCACTAAGCTGTCAATTACATTTTCAGTATTCATTGGTACATAATACCCAGTTTCTGTATAAATAAAATAAACACCATTGACACAAAATAGATCAGATGTATCACTGATACAAATAACCAACTCTAATCATGTGTCATCGGTATTATCACTTTGATTGTTATCATCACAATTATCAATAAATATTCCCTCGTATTCCATTGTTGTAGCGTGGTCCTTGATAATGATACCTCATTTTTTTAAATTCCAAACACACATGAAAACACCTGTCCAGGTACCAAACTCAAGGGGCATCAGTGAGGGGGGGTTGTATTACTCAAGGGGCATCAGTGAGGGGGGGTTGTATTACTCAAGGGGCATCAGTGAGGGGGGTTGTATTACTCAAGGGGCATCAGTGAGGGGGGTTGTATTACTCAAGGGGCATCAGTGAGGGGGGGTTGTATTACTCAAGGGGCATCAGTGAGGGGGGTTGTATTACTCAAGGGGCATCAGTGAGGGGGGGTTGTATTACTCAAGGGGCATCAGTGAGGGGGGGTTGTATTACTCAAGGGGCATCAGTGAGGGGGGGTTGTATTACTCAAGGGGCATCAGTGAGGGGGGGTTGTATTACTCAAGGGGCATCAGTGAGGGGGGGTTGTATTACTCAAGGGGCATCAGTGAGGGGGGGTTGCCTTTAGACAGGTGTTGTCATTTACTCGATTAGTCTTTTGGGTATAAAATACCAACAAAACTTAGAGGTCTCTTGAGGGTAAGTGTAAGTGGTCAGTGAAGTAAGTCAGTTTAAGATAAGTTGAAGTCAGTTAAGATTAGAGACAGAATAAGTAGGCATTAGATTTAAGGTTTCAGTTATTAAGGCATAGATAGTTGTTAGGTTGACGTTAGCTATATTACGATAAGCCAGTTGTGAGGCAGTTTTGAGTTATATTCCTATAGTATAAAGTCAGTTTTGAGACAGTTTTGAGTTATATTCTTATAGTACAGCTAGTTGTGAGGCAGTTTTGAGTTTGAGTTAGACATAGTGATACACTACTTTAGAGTTAGTTTTATACATTGAGAGGGCAATTTTTAGCCCGTTTTGAGTTACATCCATATAGGACAGTCAGTTTTGAGTCAGTGTTTAGTTAAATTTCAGTATAGCTTTATAAAGAATAGTTTCAGTTGGTAATTTAGTCAGGTGTTGTGTAAGGAAAAGTTTAAGTTAGTGTTTAAGTTTAATGATAGAAAGGTTTCAGTTAGATTATTGTAAGAGCTCAGTTGAAGGGGACTAAATTAAAATGGAGGCACAAATAGTCAGCCAGTTGCTGGACTTCCTCGTCCATGAGAGGCTTCCTTTGGGACCTGAGAATCAGGCGCTCAGGGATGCCATCAGAAAGCGGGCAAAAAATTATGTAATGAAAGGTGCTAAGTCTCCTGTAGTACATTTGATCTTTTCTCCATTAGTCGGTGTAATCCCTCATTCGTCCAGGTGTGTTCCATACTTACCACAGAATAGTATAAATATCGGAGTTCTCGACCTAAATTCTTTTATTGACAATGACTCTTGGATGAGAGTCGAAACGTTTATTTTTTCTAATTGAGTCCAGATGAAACAACTGAAGCTTTTTCTACTTTTCTCCATTACTACATTTTAGATGCTCACATTTGCAAGGGTGGAATATGACTAACTACTTATGTTACTGTAACTGATTATATTCAATGAGTAATTGTAGTTTCAGCTGTACATTTACTTAATTCATCCATCCATCCATCCATCCATCTTCTGCCGCTTTATCCGGGGCCGGGTCGCGGGGGCAGCAGTCTGAGCAGGGACTCCCAGACTTCCTTCTCCCCAGACACTTCCTCTAACTCCTCCGGGGGGATCCCGAGGCGTTCACAGGCCAGCCGAGAGACATAGTCTCTCCAGCGTGTCCTGGGTCTTCCCCGGGGCCTCTTCCCGGTGGGACATGCCTGAAACACCTCCCGAGGGAGGCGCCCAGGAGGCATCCGGAACAGATGCCCGAGCCACCTCAGCTGGCTCCTCTCGACGTGGAGGAGCAGCGGCTCTACTCCGAGCTCCCCCCGTGTGGCCGAGCTCCTCACCTTATCTCTAAGGGAGCGCCCAGCCACCCGGCGGAGGAAACTCATTTCGACCGCTTGTATCCGCGATCTTGTTCTTTCGGTCACTACCCAAAGCTCATGACCATAGGTGAGGGTAGGAACGTAGACCGACCGGTAAATAGAGAGCTTTGCCTTTCGGCTCAGCTCCCTCGTTACCACAACGGTCCGATGCAGCGACTGCATCACTGCAGCCGCTGCACCGATCCGCCTGTCGATCTCACGCTCCATCCTTCCCTCACTCGTGAACAAGACCCCGAGATACTTGAACTCCTCCACTTGGGGCAAGGACACCCCACCCACCTGGAGAGGGCAAGCCACCTTTTTCCGGTCGAGAACCATGGCCTCGGATTTGGAGGTGCTGATTCTCATCCCAGCCGCTTCACACTCGGCTGCAAACCGTCCCAGTGCATGTTGCAGGTCTGGGTTTGATGGAGCCATCAGGACAACATCGTCTGCAAACAGCAGAGATGAGATCCTGTGGTCCCCAAACCGGACCCCCTCCGACCCCTGACTGCGCCTAGAAATTCTGTCCATAAAAATTATGAACAGAACCGGTGACACAGGGCAGCCCTGGCGGAGTCCAACATGCACTGGGAACAGGTCTGACTTACTGCCGGCAATGCGAACACAGCTCCTGCTCCGGTCATACAGGGACCGGACAGCCCTGAGCAAAGGGCCCCGGACCCCGTACTCCCGGAGCACCCCCCAAAGGACACCCCGAGGGACACGGTCAAAAGCCTTCTCCAGATCCACAAAGCACATGTGGACTGGTTGGGCAAACTCCCATGAACCCTCGAGCACCCGATGGAGGGTATAGAGCTGGTCCAGTGTTCCACGACCGGGACGAAAACCACTCTGCTCCTCCTGAATCCGAGGTTCGACTATCGGTCGGATTCTCCTCTCCAGTACCTTGGAATAGACCTTACCCGGGAGGCTGAGGAGTGTGATCCCTCTGTAGTTGGAACACACCCTCCGGTCCCCCTTCTTGAACAGAGGGACCACCACCCCGGTCTGCCAGTCCAGAGGCACGGTCCCCGAACGCCACGCGATGTTGCAGAGACGTGTCAACCAAGACAGTCCTACAACATCCAGATACTTTAGGTACTCAGGGCGGATCTCATCCACCCCCGGAGCCCTGCCACCGAGGAGTTTGCGGACAACCTCAGTGACTTCAGCTTGGGTGATGGATGAGCCAGCCTCCGAGTCCCCGGTCTCTACTTCCTCTTCAGAAGACGTGACTGAGGGATTAAGGAGATCCTCAAAGTATTCCTTCCACCGTCCGACGACATCCCCAGTCGAGGTCAGCAGGCCTCCACCCGCACCGTAAACGGTGTTTGTGAGACACTGCTTCCCCTTCCTGAGGCGCCGGACGGTTTGCCAGAATTTCTTTGGTGCCGACCGATAGTCCTCCTCCATGGCCTCCCCGAACTCCTCCCAGGCCCGGGTTTTTGTCTCTGCGACAGCACGAGCCGCGGCTCGCTTGGCCTGCCGATACCCGTCGATGACCTCCGGAGACCTACAAGCCAGAGTGGCCTGATAGGCCTCCTTCTTTAGTCTGACGGCATCCCTTACTTCCGGTGTCCACCACCGGGTTCGGGGGTTGCCGCCACGACAGGCACCGGAGACCTTGCGACCACAGCTCCGAGCAGCCGCATCAACAATGGAGGCGGAGAACATGGTCCACTCGGACTCAATGTCCCCAGCCTCCCCCGGGACATGGGAGAAGCTCTCCCGGAGGTGCGAGTTGAATACCCTACTGACAGAGGGCTCCACTAGACGTTCCCAACAGACCCTCACAATGCGCTTGGGTCTGCCAAGTCTGTCCGGCTTCCTCCTCCGCCAGCGGATCCAACTCACCACCAGGTGGTGATCGGTTGACAACTCTGCCCCTCTCTTCACCCGAGTGTCCAAGACACGCGGCCGGAGGTCTGATGACACGACAACTAAGTCGATCATTGACCTCCGGCCTAGGGTGTCCTGGTGCCACGTGCACTGATGGACACCCTTGTGCTTGAACATGGTGTTCGTTATGGACAATCCGTGGCTAGCACAGAAGTCCAATAACTGAACACCGCTCGGGTTCAGATCGGGGAAGCCGTTCTTCCCGATCACCCCTCTCCAGGTGTCACTGTCATTGCCCACGTGGGCGTTGAAGTCCCCCAGTAGAACAACGGAGTCCCCGGTCGGTGCACTGTCCAGTACCCCTCCCAAGGACTCCAAGAAGGCCGGGTACTCTGCACTGCTGTTCGGCCCGTAGGCCGCCACAACAGTGAGAGACCTGTCCCCCACCCGAAGGCGGAGGGACGCGACCCTCTCGTTCACCGGGGTAAACTCCAACACGTGGCGGCTGAGCTGAGGGGCTATCAGCAAGCCCACACCAGCCCGCCGCCTCTCCCCGCGGGCAACACCAGAGAAGTGGAGCGTCCAGCCCCTCTCGAGGAGATGGGTTCCAGAGCCCAAACTGTGCGTGGAGGTGAGGCCGACTATATCTAGTCGGTATCGCTCAACCTCCCGCACAAGCTCAGGCTCTTTCCCCCCCAGCGAGGTGACATTCCATGTCCCCAGAGTTAGTCTCTTTGTCTGGAGATCTGGTCGCCGAGGCCCCTGCCGTCGACTGCCGCCCAGATCTCTCTGCACCGGCCCCTTATGGATCCTCCTGCGGGTGGTGGGCCCACGGGAGGGCGGCCCCACGTCGCTCTTTCGGGCTGTGCCCGGCCGGGCCCCGTGGGGTAAGACCCGGCCACCAGGCGCTCGCCATGGAGCACCCATCCCAGGCCTGGCTCCAGGATGGGGCCCCGGTGACGCCGATCCGGGCGACGTGAACTGCCTTGATTGTGTCGTCGTCATAAGAGGCTTCTGAACCGATCTTTGTCTGACCCGTCACCTAGGACCTGTTTGCCTTGGGAGACCCTACCAGGGGCATGAAGCCCCCGACAACATAGCTCCCGGGATCATTCGGGCACTCAAACCCCTCCACCACGTTAAGGTGTCGGTTCAAGTCATTCAAATATTTCAATTGTTTGTAAAAAGCTGTGCCCAGTATGCACATCATTTTAAAAGTCCCAATTGTGTAACTGACTGTCTCAATGCTGCATCTGCTTTGAACACCTTAATAACGGCACTGAATGGTCTATGATTGGAATTACTTCAGGATATGTGAATTGTGTTAAAGACTTCATTCCATTTAGTATCTTAAATGTTCCCAATTGTAGTTTTTTTTTAACAAATGGTACTAAAATTATATGTGGACGTATGACTCACTCCTGAATAGTTTTGTACTTTGTACATTTACTTTTACATTTAAGTGTAGAGTACATCATTTGCCATGTGACTGTACTAGTTGTATGCTTACTCTGTCCTCCACTGTATTATTGCTTGCCAACACGCACATGGCAAAACACTGTTTTCTTACTTGCTAGACAGGGCCCTTCATTACATCTGTAGGAGGAGCAGAGACAAGATCCACTTGGCTAAAGTGGTCTATACTGCAGAGGAAGCCAGCAACTTTTTCCAAGAGTTTCACTCCATCCCCATTGGGGGCCACTGTGGCTGGGAGAAAACTCACAGGGCCATAATTGACCGCTACTATTGGCATGAGATGCAGGAGGACGTTAGAAGCTGGGTGAGTTGACAATGTACAGCACTCACCAAATTTGTGTGTGTACGGAAGTAAATGTTTTTTCATTTCTAATAGTTCAGATAGAACAGTGTCCAGAATGTCAAAAGCGGAGGAGGAAGTTGAAGGAGAAAGTACAGTACCAGCCAATAGAGGTAAATTGCATGTATGGTGCAACAATGTTAGAAACCCTTCACCTGATTGTTTCATACGCAGTTTAGCGAGCTATTTGAGCTTGTGGGAATGGACCTGGTGGGAAAGCTGACCCCAACAGCCAATGGGTACCAGTATATATGTGTACTGATTGACTACTTCACTAAATGGGCAGAAGCGTATCCTTTGAAAGGAAAAACGGCAGAAGAGGTGACAAACTGCATCCTGCAGCTCTTCTACCGTTTTGGGGCCCCGCAAAGGATCGTGACTGACCAGGGCACAGAGTTTAAGAATAAAGTAAGGAAATAAACATGGGATACCTCTGATCTGTTGCCATTTCAGCATTAACCTTTTCTCTCAATCTCGTAGGTCAATGCTGAGCTCTGTGCGAAACTGGGGATAAAGCGCAGTTTTTGTTCCCCATACCACCCTGAAACGAATGGCCTGGTGGAAAAAATGAATGGCACAATTCAGGGGTAAGCGTCTCAATTCAGCAGTAAAACAAGAGCCCGGACTGTCTCCTAATTACTTTTAATGTCCTATTTTGTAGGCGTCTGAATAAAATGGTCAAAAACCACCCCAACACTTGGGAGCAACACCTCCATCCGACCATGTTTGCGCTGCGCACCAAAATGCAGCTCACCACCAGGCTTTCGCCATTTTATTTACTTTTTGGCAGAGAAGCCCATTATCCATCAGAGATACCTCAGGAGTACAATGTAAGTACACTTAGTTAAATGATCTCCATGCTTTTGCTCAATGTCATAATTTTTAGGTGAGGGAGGACTACATAGGGTCCCTGATCCAGCGGGAGGAGGTATGTACTGGCCTACAAAAACAGCCAATGGCCTACAAGGAGGTAAGGGCCAACATTGTGAAAAGCCAGAAGAGGACCAGAGAGAAGAGTCACAAAGGTGGGTTTGATGACAATTTTAATGTGGGGGACCTGGTCCTCCTGAAAAATATCCGCCAGGAGCAGAGTAAAGGTGGGAAGATGGCCTCAGAGATGCTGGGGCCCTTCAAAATAGTCCTCATTGAAGGGAAGAGTGTGGACCTTGAGGATGGGAAGGGGAAAATAAAAAGGAGACTCAATCTGGACCATCTTACAAGGTTCATTGAACCGCAGCCACAGGTCCCCAGAAAGCTGAGGGTTGTGCAGGCTGAGCAGCCTACAGCACCCTGGATCCTGCTGCTGTTCCTCCTCCTGCTGCTGTTCCTCCTCCTGCTGCTGTTCCTCCTCCTGCTGCTGTGCCTCCTCCCGCTGATGCTGTGCCTCCTCCCGCTGATGCTGTGCCTCCTCCCGCTGATGCTGTGCCTCCTCCCGCTGCTGCTGTGCCTCCTCCTTCTCCTCCTGCTGCTGTGCCTCCTCCTCCTCCTCCTGCTGCTGTGCCTCCTCCTCCTTCTCCTCCTGCTGCTTTGCCTCCTCCTACTGCTGCAATTACTGTTGACAAGGATAACTGTAAGTAATAACTAACATCTTTCATGCTTTGAAGATGAAACTTAACTGTATAGCGCATTTGCAGTCCTCCTGCTGCTGTGGGCCCACATCCTCTCGCTGTGGGCTGGTGTGGACATGGGTAGTGTCTTGTGGAATGTTGTTGGGGACTACAAACTCTTTACATGGGACTTTGTTCAACTCGGCCCCAACAAGAAGGTAGAGAGTGAGGTACGTTCCTCCGTGGAATGTCCTGCCAAATGAATCGCAGTATAAATAACCTTACTTCTGTTCAATTGACACTTGTAGGCAATAAATGCGTACCTCACACTCCTGGCACGAAGGGTCAAAGCCACAGTCCTGGACTCCCTGATGCTTGCTCCACTGTGGGAGGGGAAAAGCAAACCCTTGGCAAAGGTAAGTAGCCTACACTATTAAAGGCCGATTCATTAACTGTCACATGTTTTATATTGCAGGGTTTATTGAAGGAAAATCTGGCCGTTGGGGCCATCTGCTCCCACAGCCACTGGACCCTAGTAGTATGCTCTGAATGTTCTGTCTCCTCTTTAACTACATAACTTGGATATAACATAATGCTGTTCCCCTCAGATTATTTACGTGAAGGAGAAAAGGGCGATTTGTGTCGACCCATTTGGTGCCACGGCAGCACAAATTAAACGTTGCCAGAACATGACAAGGTTTGTATATTCACCTAGAAAATAAAATAAATTACTGTTAACCATATTCTTTGTATTTGTGTGCAAGGTAAGTAAGGGTTGTATTCATCGTTGATGCAACAATTAATTGCTTTCTTGTAGCTTGCAGCACAGATCCTACTGGGGGAGCCTTTAGGGTATGCTGTGGACAAGGAGGGGGTTGACGGGCTGAGGATGGAGGAAAGCCCTGCTGGAAAATAAAGGTAATGGGAAGTTGTGGCATGGCACGAATTTATGGCGGCTTTGTTTCATGTTTAGCAATTTGAATATAGGCCAGTCTCTTGCTTGGACTATGCCACCTGCTCGCCGGCGAGCATTTTCCATATCTCAAATATTCTCTTACATCATCACTTTTATTTCCGTGGTCAATACCAGCAAGCCATACATCATTTTAAAGCTTATTTTCTCAACAAAACGAATATGTCATTGAATAATATGCCCAAAGAAGCAATTGCCAATAGTTTGTGAGAAAGTCTCAACTTTTACAAACGCATGTCCTACCTGTTTGCTGTTTATGACGGACGAAACGGCTTTAATTCTGTACATCCTTGTTCTCAGTCTGTCCGTAAGGAACCATTGAAAAACAATATCCACTTGTATTTTTCCTGAAGTTATCCGATTTCAAGATATTGTCAAGTAAACAAACTTTTCTTCGTCGACGATAGTCAGAGAATGCGCTCGTCCGGCGCATTTCTCCGTCCATAACAAATGACCTGTTTGACTTATAAGATGGTGATGGCATCGATCTCTTCCTCAGACTGTTACCTACGAATTTTTCTGTCACCGGGTTTGTTCTCTACAGCCTCCGGAGGGAAAAAATGTGCCGGTTCCGACGCGCGAAGCTAACGTGCTTGTAGCCACATAGCTAACGTCAGCAGTGACTTAGCGGACTTTGATTGACATATTATTCTAGCCAATAAAAATAGCTTTCGAATGGGGGGCTGGACTTAGAACTTATTCACACAGAATCCTCTGTAATTCTCCTGCGTAAGGCTGTAAAGAGGAGGAGAGGAGATGAGACGAGGGGACTAGAATTTGCGCATAACGTTTTCTGATTTTATTAGCCTTTTGAACGCGCTTTTTGTTATATGTATTATATCAATATATATATATATATATATATATATATATATATATATATATATTTATATATATTTTTCACCTTTATATGGGAAATTCATGAGTAAACTCATATTTACACATTTTCACATACATTGTTTTTAGCAGTTATAATGGGTATTAGTGGCCTACAAAACATCAAAATGTATGTTTTATGATCATAGAGGAGCTAAAATTGTAATAAAACAGTTTTGCACAGTTGGCACATATTTGGATCACTTGTTCTGAATATACTTTTTGATACAAAAAGGTCAACAGCACCAAAATGCCTGTTCCTAGAGATCTGAAACTTTACACAGTTGTTGTCAATAAGATAAACATCATGTACAGTGAACAGCATATGCACACAATGAAGTATGTCTTGCTCAGGACCATTACAAATTGACAATATTCAGGCGAGACAAAAAAAGGATGTTTTTTTTGTTTGGGCCTCTGTAGTGTAAGTTCTGAAGCCCTGATGATGCTTTCTAATGATGCATCACACTTACATGTGGGCTGTAAGATCCTCTTTTAATAAGCAATGCCATTTGGGTATGTCCAACCATTGTGCACAGGGTGAAAATAGGTGGGTGGTAACAGGTTACCACCCACAACATGCCTGTTTTTGTGTCGCACAACCAACGTTTCATCCATGATTTAATCTTCTTAGATGACCTCTCGGAATACTGTACGAACTGTGGCTTCCGCTGCACAGGGGGCAAGGATAGGGTGAAACGAGAGGATGATTTGCATTACTGGGCTACCCACTAAAATGTTTTGTATTTCAGATCAAATGCACCAGATGTGGCTGCTGGTACCACGCAGAATGTGTTGGGTTCCCACCGACAGAGGGGGACTATTTTTGTTAATTTTGTGTTTATCCCCTAAAACCGGCAAAACGGCTGTTCTGCAGCTCCCACTCTAACCACATTGGCCAACAGTCACTACCCTCAGGCCATAAGAATAACTGCACACTGTTCCCTGCTCACTCATTCAAAAGGTCTTCATTAACCTTCTACTTTCCTCACCTGCCATAACTAAGGTGGACTTTAGGTTGAAAGAGCAAACGCAATCTATATCTCAGTTACCATTATCTACCTCATGCTTATCTTGTGTTTACATGCTATGAGTGCCTTACACTAGTGGATATGTTTACATTCTGCATATTTGCACTAAATGGATTGATGCTTAATTGTATGTTATGGAAAATTATTCAGTTTTGGATGTAATAAAGTCTTGCATCTAATCACCAAGACCCGTCCCCATGTTTGTGAATTTTGTTGACAATGGCAAATCCTATTTTGATTCTGAAAGTAATTTACACATTGCTAATTCCTTTAAAAAAAAGTAATAATTTACAGCTTAAATAATACGTTACTTGGATTTAGCACATTCACAACCATGTCCCTTAGGATATAATCTTTGCTCATTTGGGTCGTAACTGTTGGTGTTAAGTAGAAAAAGCTTCAGTTGTTTCATCTGGACTCAGTCTAGAATAACAAGACGTTTCGACTCGCATCCACGAATCATTGTCAATTTACAAATTTAGACTGGGAACTCAAACTGTGGTAAGCCCTGCCCACTGGGCGGGTCCTCCTAAAGTAGAAAAAGTTTGTTTCAACAGAAGTTTACACCTCTTTTCTATCAAGCTAGCCTCTAGTTTACTATAAGTCCTTTAATGGACTAATTAGATTGGTGTTGACAGTAATTCCATGTTTTGTTGGTACTAAGTATGGAACCGAACAGGAACAAGCGGTAGAAAATGAATGTAATACAATTAAACAATTCACAATGGTCTGTAGGTTAACAATCTTGCTCAAAACAAATTTTGTCAATGGTGCTTATTTTATTTATACAGAAACTGGGTATTATGTACCAATGAATACTGAAAATGTAATTGACAGCTTAGTGGAAAGATCATGTGCGTACGTATTTGTATTGATCCTTATGTATTTAAAACAAGAACAGTGCACTTTTAATCTCCAAGTGAAAAGACCATACACAATAGCACTTCTCACACTATAAATACAAAAAAACCTCCAGCCTATATGTGCATTATACAGAATTCATCATTAGCTAATCCTCCTAAACAGTGAACAGTTCAAACTCCATCTTGAGCAATACCTCCTAAAATACAGCTTGACAGTTCATAAGTCATCAGTGACAAATCCTCCTGCAAACACAATAGTAACATTCAGTATAAATCATCAATGTAGACAGAAGACACTCCATCTTTAACATCCATAAATGTTATGTTCACGCTGTGTTATTCTTTATGAATACAATGTGATGCAATGCTTCACACGAATAATGGATATGATTGAAAATATAGATTGCCAAGACATCGTCACAGTCTGAGCCACGCCCACCACATCTCTCTCCTTCCACTTGATCTGGCTGTGTGTCATGTGGACGTAAGGACTCCGCAACTTCAACTGGCCAGATCATCTCACCGACACATGAGACCAGAGAAGGCGCAGTGGTGTTTGTTTAGACCTTTGGAACCAAAAACACATGTCCCGCTTTGCTTATGGGATATCATCATATCATCGTTTTATGAGCAAACCTCTTTCACAAACGTTCTGTGAGTACAGCGCCAGATCAACTCGGGGAACTTGCAGCTGTTCAGACCAGCGAGCAAAACGTGGGGTTTGTCACCGTGACCAAACCAGCAAGGACTCGTCACAGAGCCGTGTTGTGTTGCCTGTGAGAGCACGTGTGAAGAGCACGTGTGAAGAGCACGTGTGAAGAAGAGCACGTGTGAAGAAGAGCACGTGTGAAGAAGAGCACGTGTGAAGAGCACGTGTGAAGAGCACGTGTGAAGAGCACGTGTGAAGAAGAGCACGTGTGAAGAAGAGCACGTGTGAAGAGCACGTGTGAAGAGCACGTGTGAAGAAGAGCACGTGTGAAGAGCACGTGTGAAGAAGAGCACGTGTGAAGAGCACGTGTGAAGAGCACGTGTGAAGAAGAGCACATGTGAAGAGCACGTGTGAAGAAGAGCACATGTGAAGAGCACGTGTGAAGAAGAGCACATGTGAAGAGCACGTGTGAAGAAGAGCACGTGTGAAGAGCACGTGTGAAGAGCACGTGTGAAGAGCACGTGTGAAGAGCACGTGTGAAGAAGAGCACGTGTGAAGAGCACGTGTGAAGAAGAGCACATGTGAAGAGCACGTGTGAAGAGCACGTGTGAAGAGCACGTGTGAAGAAGAGCACGTGTGAAGAGCACGTGTGAAGAAGAGCACGTGTGAAGAAGAGCACGTGTGAAGAAGAGCACGTGTGAAGAAGAGCACATGTGAAGAGCACGTGTGAAGAGCACGTGTGAAGAGCACGTGTGAAGAAGAGCACGTGTGAAGAAGAGCACGTGTGAAGAAGAGCACGTGTGAAGAAGAGCACATGTGAAGAGCACGTGTGAAGAGCACGTGTGAAGAGCACGTGTGAAGAGCACGTGTGAAGAGCACGTGTGAAGAGCACATGTGAAGAGCACGTGTGAAGAAGAGCACATGTGAAGAGCACGTGTGAAGAGCACGTGTGAAGAGCACGTGTGAAGAGCACGTGTGAAGAGCACGTGTGAAGAGCACGTGTGAAGAAGAGCACGTGTGAAGAGCACGTGTGAAGAAGAGCACGTGTGAAGAGCACGTGTGAAGAGCACGTGTGAAGAGCACGTGTGAAGAAGAGCACGTGTGAAGAGCACGTGTGAAGAAGAGCACGTGTGAAGAGCACGTGTGAAGAGCACGTGTGAAGAAGAGCACATGTGAAGAGCACGTGTGAAGAAGAGCACATGTGAAGAGCACGTGTGAAGAAGAGCACATGTGAAGAGCACGTGTGAAGAAGAGCACATGTGAAGAGCACGTGTGAAGAAGAGCACGTGTGAAGAGCACGTGTGAAGAGCACGTGTGAAGAAGAGCACGTGTGAAGAAGAGCACGTGTGAAGAGCACGTGTGAAGAAGAGCACGTGTGAAGAAGAGCACGTGTGAAGAGCACGTGTGAAGAAGAGCACATGTGAAGAGCACGTGTGAAGAAGAGCACGTGTGAAGAGTGTATGAAGAAGACTCGGGACACGAGTGTCTTACGTCTTGAAGCGCGTTTATTCCAATAACCCAGGAAGTCCCAACAACCTAGATGCGATGCATTCTGGGAACAGTAGTCTATCGCTACACCTCCTCCTTTTAGCTAAAGGTATACTCTTTAAAGTAAACACCAACATTTCAAATAAACATAAATATACAGCATATTTTAGTATAAGCATTTCTTTTCACATTAGTATTGAACATAGCTGTATTTTACCTTAACATGCCTTTAGAACAACATTTTATGTGAACATTAGAATCTTTACAAATTCAGTCAATCAGGAGGTCTCACCAGACGACCTGAACTAGTAATAGTCCCTGTCGGTCTGAGGTGCCTTCTGTTTCTTCTCAGGAAACCCCTGTCAGTCTCTACCACATACGATCTGGGAGCATTGGCTGGTCTAACTACAGATCCAGTGGTTTCCTCAGTGGTAATCCACACTTTCTGTCCAGATGATAGTTTTGGGAGTGATCTGGCATGGTGTCTACGGTTGTAATGTTTAGCCTGCTCACGTCTCCTTTCCTCATCCTTTTTTCGAAAAGTCTGTAAATCCGGCCATGTAGGATCCAGCTTGGTTGTGTGTTGAGGTAGGGTAGTGCGCAGGTTTCTTCCCATGAGCAGCTGCGCTGGTGAGAACCCATGTTCCAGTGGAGTGGCCCTGTAAGCCAGCAGCGCTCTGCTGTAGTCACTGTCCTTTTTCCACAAGTCTTTGATAGTGCGAACAGCACGCTCTGCCTCTCCATTTGCTTGGGGGTATCTGGGGCTGCTCGTAACATGTGTGAATTGATACTCTTTTGCAAACTGTCTGAACTGCTCTGACGAAAACTGCGGCCCATTATCTGAAAACACAGTCTCTGAAACTCCGTGTCTTGCAAAAGTCTCTTTTACAGCTTTAATAGTAACTTCTGCTGTTGTGTGTTTGAGTTCAACTATTTCAATGTATCTGGAGAAAAAGTCAACAAGAAGAAGATACTGCTTCTTTGACCATTCAAACAGATCCACGCCGACCTTCTGCCAGGGGTGGTCAGGAACAGGTGTTGGCAACAGAGGTTCACGATTCTGTAACCTGTGTTTTTGACATGTTTCACAATTTTCCACCATTTGACCTATTTGTGCTGAGATGCCAGGCCACCAAACGGCCTGTTTTGCTCTGGCCCTGCACTTTGAAATGCCCTGGTGTCCTTCATGCAGACGTTGAATAATGTCCGCTCTCATTGAAGGTGGTATCACAAGTCTCTCCCCTTTCATGAGAAGACCCTGAGCTACGTGAAAGTCCATTCTGTGTTGCCAGACCCCTTTTACTTCTGGATCTAGTTTACATTTTTCTGGCCACTCTGTCAAACAATAGTCAGTTACTTTTTTACACAGTTTGTCTACTTCCTGTGCTACCTTTAGCTCCACCAGCCTTTTTTCTGTGGCTGGGATTTGAGACACTACACAGTCCACAAAAACCTCTACCTCTTTCTCCAACTGGAGGTCACTTAATGACGGCGGACCCGCCAGAGGAGCTCGTGACAGGGCATCAGCGGTGACGAGGTTTTTTCCAGGCACATGGACAATGTTGAATGAGAATCGTAGCAGCCTGAGGCGGAATCTCAGGATGCGTGGAGGTAGGTCATCCAGGCCTCTTGTGCTCAGAAGAGGGACCAAAGGCTTGTGGTCCATAATCAGTGTGAACTGTAGTCCCATGAGATAAGAAGAAAGTCTTTCAGATGCCCATGTTGCAGCGAGTGCCTCCTTTTCTATTTGGGCATAACGTCTCTCTGTGTCGGTTAGTCCTCTTGAAATGTAGGTCACCGGCCGCAACGAACCGTCTGACTGTTTCTGAGAGAGTACGGCTCCAATACCGTATGGCGATGCATCCGCAGCTACTCTTGTGTCTGCATTATTGGAGTACTGAGCGAGCACTTCCGGAGAACTTAAGATTTCTTTTATTCTCTGAAACGCCGTTTCCTGCGGCTGTGCCCAAATCCACTCGTTTCTCTCTTTCTGCAGCTCCTTAAGCGGTGTGGTGACTGTGGCTAACTGCGGCATGAACTTGGCAAGATAGTTAGTCATGCCCAAGAGACGGCGCACGTCCTCCACACTTTGGGGCTGTGGCAGCTGCTGGATCGCTTTTACCTTGTCTGGATCCGCCTCGATGCCTTTTGCAGAAACTTTGTGTCCCACAAAAATGATTTCACTTTTTGCAAACTCACACTTCTCGTTAAGTGTGAGACCTTCTTTTTGAAACTTTTTAAGCACACAATGTAGTCTCTGGTCGTGCTCCCGTCTGTCCCTGCCGTACACCATCACATCATCGGCATGACAGAGCACACCATCAAAGTCCTCCAGCATCTGTGACATTCTCCTTTGGAAATGTTCAGGTGCTGATGCTATGCCGAAGGGAAGTCTATTGAAATGAAACCTCCCAAAAGGTGTAATGAAAGTTGTGAGAGGCCTTGACTCTGGCGTGAGAGGGATTTGCCAAAATCCGGAACGAGCATCGAGCTTTGTAAACACTTTAGCGTCTTTCATCATAGCTAATGTTTGATCCACTGCTGGGAGAATGTGACGTTCCCTTTTTACAACTGTGTTCAGGGGTGTGAGGTCCACACATATTCTGGGGGGCTTCTTTGCCGGCCTAGGAATCACCACAATGCCTGAACACCACTCAGTTGGCTCAGTTACTTTTGAAATAACTCCCATTTCTTCCATTCTGAGCAGCTCTGTTCTAACTGCATCTCTGAGGGGAAGGGGGACACGTCGCGGGGCAGACAGGGCCACAGGTATGGCACCCTGCTCTAGCTCTATGTGATACGGTTTTTTCAGCTTGCCTAAACCTTTAAACACATTGGGGTAAGCTGATCTGAAATCTGTTTCAGTTTCGCTGACTGTGTCTACTCTGTACACCAGTCCTAAAGCCTCACATGCTGGTCTACTTAACAATGGCTGTACTAGACCTGACACCAGATAGACATCTTGTGACGTAGTGCGCCCTTTTACTACCAACTGCGCCCCAAAGCAGCCTCTAACTTTAAGAGGGTAACTGCCTGGCCCTAGTAGTTTCTTTGTAGGCTTCTGCAGCTTTCCGTCCCTGTCTGGCCTGTACAGTCTCTCTGGAATAGATGTAACATCTGCCCCTGTGTCAAGTTTAAACTCAACATTTTCCCCATTTAACTTGACCTTTTGAACCCAGGGTTCTGACCTGTTTGTTCCTATTTCCCCTAAGAACACAAGCTCTTCACTGTCTGTATTACTTAGATTTTCAGTTACTTCACGTAAACCTGCTGCTTCACTACTACGACAAGCTACCGCAAAATGTCCTTTTTTCTGACATTTACGAAACTGTGCATCTTTAGCTGGGCAATCTTTCCATGAGTGTTTATTCTTTCGTCCACAGCGACTGCACTCTTTTTCATTTGGCTTGGTTATATTTTGTTCCTTCTTCTGCCATGTCTGAGACTTGCCTCTTTTACTATTTGTTCGTATAATATCCATGTTCAGTGCTTTTTCTTCTGCAACGCTGCTGTATAAAATTGTCTGTTGTTTCTTTACAGTTTCACTCTGCCTGACCTTCTGAATCGCTTTGGCAAGTGTTAATTCTGAGTCCATTTGTAGTTGCTCTGACAATCTTTTATCTCTTATGCCAACTACAACTCTGTCTCTTATAAGTTCCTCTTTAAGCATTCCAAATCCACAATTTTCTGAAAGTTTGTGTACAGCTGTGATGAAAGATTCTGCACTCTCACCATCTTGTTGACGTCTGGAGTTGAATTGCGCTCTTTCAAAAATGACATTGTGTTTTCCCACATAATGTTTATCAAAAGCCGCTTTGACCGCACCATAGTTCTTTTTGTTATCATCACTCAGTGGTAAAACAGCCAAAACGTCATCAGCTGCATCTCCCATTGCATACAGGAGTGAATTCACCTGATATTCCTCTGGTTTGCTGTCGAGGGCTGTTGCAATGCGAAACCTTTCAAAACGTCTGATCCACTTTGGCCACTCTGTAGGCCGTGAAAATCAAATGTCTCTGGGGGAGTTATTTGTACAGTGGTCGCCATCTCTCTTTGTGAATCCCTGGCGTCGTCGCGTTCAGGATCTGAGTTTTCTGATGCACCGTCGCTCTGCACTTCTTCCTCCGCCGACATGTGGATGGGGCTGCGCGCGCACACACCTGTTAGTTCGCGCTGGTGACTGCTTTCGCCCGCACAACGGTCATTTTTCGCTCTAAAAACTGCCGAAAACTTCTTCCGCAAGTTATCCACACAGTGCTGCTCCGAAAACGCCGCGGAGACTGAAAGTTCGCCACTTCTGACACCATGTATGAAGAAGACTCGGGACACGAGCGTCTTACGTCTTGAAGCGCGTTTATTCCAATAACCCAGGAAGTCCCAACCCTAGAAGCGATGCATTCTGGGAACAGTAGTCTATCGCTACAAAGAGCACGTGTGAAGAGCACGTGTGAAGAAGAGCACGTGTGAAGAAGAGCACGTGTGAAGAGCACGTGTGAAGAGCACGTGTGAAGAAGAGCACGTGTGAAGAGCACGTGTGAAGAGCACGTGTGAAGAGCACGTGTGAAGAAGAGCACGTGTGAAGAAGAGCACGTGTGAAGAGCACGTGTGAAGAAGAGCACGTGTGAAGAGCACGTGTGAAGAAGAGCACGTGTGAAGAAGAGCACGTGTGAAGAGCACGTGTGAAGAAGAGCACGTGTGAAGAAGAGCACGTGTGAAGAAGAGCACGTGTGAAGAGCACGTGTGAAGAGCACGTGTGAAGAAGAGCACATGTGAAGAGCACGTGTGAAGAAGAGCACGTGTGAAGAGCACGTGTGAAGAAGAGCACGTGTGAAGAAGAGCACGTGTGAAGAGCACGTGTGAAGAGCACGTGTGAAGAAGAGCACGTGTGAAGAAGAGCACGTGTGAAGAGCACGTGTGAAGAAGAGCACGTGTGAAGAGCACGTGTGAAGAGCACGTGTGAAGAGCACGTGTGAAGAAGAGCACATGTGAAGAGCACGTGTGAAGAAGAGCACGTGTGAAGAGCACGTGTGAAGAAGAGCACGTGTGAAGAAGAGCACGTGTGAAGAGCACGTGTGAAGAGCACGTGTGAAGAAGAGCACGTGTGAAGAAGAGCACGTGTGAAGAGCACGTGTGAAGAAGAGCACGTGTGAAGAGCATGTGTGAAGAAGAGCACGTGTGAAGAGCACGTGTGAAGAAGAGCACGTGTGAAGAGCACGTGTGAAGAGCACGTGTGAAGAAGAGCACGTGTGAAGAGCACGTGTGAAGAGCACGTGTGAAGAGCACGTGTGAAGAAGAGCACGTGTGAAGAGCACGTGTGACGTGTGAAGAGCACGTGTGAAGAAGAGCACGTGTGAAGAGCACGTGTGAAGAAGAGCACGTGTGAAGAGCACGTGTGAAGAGCACGTGTGAAGAGCACGTGTGAAGAAGAGCACGTGTGAAGAGCACGTGTGACGTGTGAAGAGCACGTGTGAAGAGCAGTGATATGAAACATTTGTGGAAACTACAAAACCAAACAATCCCGTGTTCGCGCATTTCCTGATCGGAGCCACGGAGTGAATAGAAGCCGAAGCCCCGCCCCTTCTCCCGCATCCGGCGAGTTAATCTAACCGGTGCCTCATCGTGGCCAGGGGGTGTGGCCAGGGGGCGTGTCCACAGAATAACTACAAAAGTTCCATATTTGTATGAATCTTTTCTTTGAAAACAATTGAACAAACTCTAAAATGTTTGACTTTATTTTGACTTCAAAAGAATAATAATAATATTTAAATCCTTGTTTCACACTTATATGTATGAATTGTATTTTTATATTGTTATAATAGTTCATTATATTGCAATGTGTGTTGTTTAACACTTAATCAATTTTTATGTTTCAATATGTATGAATTGTATTTTTTTTATATTCTTTTATTTTTTTATATGTAATTTTTTTTTTTTTTAATATTCTTCGATCTTTCCAGCGCCTTCAACACCATCCAGCCGCTGCTCCTGAGGGACAAGCTGGAGACGGCTGGTGTGGAGTACGACCTGGCAGAGTGGATCCTGGACTACCTCACAGACCGACCTCAGTTTGTGAGAGCCCGGAACTGTGTGTCTGACACTCGGACCTGCAGTGTGGGGGCGCCCCAGGGCACTGTCCTCGCGCCCTTTCTCTTTACCCTTTACACTGCAGACCTCAGACACAACACGGACAGCTGTGTCCTGCACAAGTTCTCTGACGACTCTGCCATCATCGGACTCATCACGGACGACGATGACGCGGAGTACAGAGGACTGGCACAGGACTTTGTGGACTGGTGTCAGCGGAACCACCTCCTCATCAACGCGGGGAAGACCAAGGAGATGGTGGTGGACTTCTGCAGATGCCACCCCACTGCCCCCTCACCAGTGAACATCCAGGGACGGGACATTGAGAGAGTGGACTCATACAAGTACCTGGTGTTCATCTGAACCACAAACTGGACTGGACTCATAACACAGACGCACTGTACAGGAAGAGCCAGTGTCGGCTCTACCCCCTGAGGAGACTTGGTTCTTTTGGAGTGACAGGGCCACTCCTGAAGACCTTCTACGACTCTGTGGTGGCATCAGCCCTCCTGTATGGTGTGGCCTGCTGGAGCAGCAGCATCTGGAGGCTGGACAAAGTCATCAAGAAGTCCAGCTCCGTCCTGGGCTGTGCTCTGGACTTGGTGCAGGAGGTGGGGGACAGAAGGGTCCTGGCTAGATTCACATCTATGCTTGACCATGAGTGTCACCCCCTGCAGGACACTCTGTCCCCTGCAGGACACTCTGTGCACTCTGGAGAGCAGCTTCAGTGAGAGACTGATCCACCCTCGATGTGTGAAGGAAAGGTTTCGTAGGTCTTTCCTTCCTGCTGCTGTCAGACTTTATAACAAACAGTCAGTCCTGAACACTCGCAATACTGACCTAACCATGTGCAATTCTGTCATGATTCATGTGCAATTACTGTGAAATTCATGTGCAATCCATGTGCCGTCGTGACACATATTAATGTGCAATTACTGTCGTGATCACATGCAATGGTATTTATGTATTTATTTATTTTTATCTTTATTATTTTTTCCCCTCCATCCCTTGTTGGGAAATGGGAGGTTTTGTCTATGGGAGTTTTTGTTTATAGGAGATCTTCTACTGAGAGTGTTTTTCAAACTTTTCTTCTGTATCTACCTCTGTATCTACCTGCGTTGCATCAATGAAATTTCCCCATGAGGGACAATAAAGGAATATCTTATCTTATCTTATTTTTATATTGTTATACTAGTTTATTATATTGCAATGTGTGTGCTACTGTGGATCAATAAATTGTGTCTCAGTCCAAATGTCTCTGATCAGATCCATTATCTCTTCCACACAGTCTAACAAAATGTGGCGAGAATACACTGCTAACCTCTACATCGTACGAAACAATAAACCCCAACGGTATTAGTTACTGATATACACACACATTATGAAAATGTAACTAACAAAACAAAACAAAACCTACACACCCTGGACCACACCATTGGTGGTACGCAAGGCCCTCTACAATTCTATCATTTGCTTAAAGTAAAGTCAAGCTTGTCCACATTGTTCCTCCTTTGGGTTGTTTCTTTCTTAGAACTATTGTAGCAACGATGCAGTCTTATTTTAAAACCGGTCTAGCCATAGTTTAGAACTGGAATAGAACTATTATTGACCCAGTATAGATCTGGTAGTACTTAGAGGCCAAATATAATATATTAGAGGCCGAATGTAGATTTGCTCTGAAAAGTTTGAGGATCAACCACTATTCTAGATCTTTGTTTTCTTTGTTTCCTTTGTCAACAAGATATAAATATTCCGTAAATATAAATACTTTACCAATTAGAATAAGTTGAGAATAGGACAGTATATAGAATATCAAATAATTAACTAATGTATGAGTTAGCTTCTAATTGTAAGGCTCCATTTAAGAATATAATAAATAAATAAATAAAGAGCGGAAACCAAGCTATCCATTTTAAACTCTACATTTAGTCAACAGGCCTATAAATAATGTACACTAAAGTATATGGAGGAAGTCAAATAGAATAGTATGTCATTTTGGATGTTGCAGCATATTGACATCAAAACTCCAGCAGATGTAGAAAATATCAGCATGTGGAGAAAAAAACTCAAAAATATCGACAGCTTATTGGCCATCACTTCCCAAAACCTGTATCGACAAGCTCTAATTTCAACAACAACAAAATCTCACTCCAGTTCAATTCATAGATGGCTCTCATCACATTTTACATTTACAATATAGTCTGAAACATTTTGGTATCAGATTTTTAGCACTAGGTTTTAGATATAAAGGGAATTTGTCATGGAGCATGTGAATCTGCACCATAAATATAAACTCTTCCATTTCTTATCTATTACATAGCACAAAAATAACATTTGTCTATAAAAATAGTTCAAAGACAACAAAGAGTTGAGAGAATAAAATATGGTTCTTTTTAGTTATTAAAAATGAATATCTTTTCAATCACAGGCAGAGTTAAGAAATGAATGACTTTGTAATGAATAAAAACATTCTCAAAATGCCAAAGACAAAGAGTAAACACAGACATCCTTCTTAATGACATTATGGCACTAACTCAAACTTGGAATCTCAACATGGCAAAACCAAAATGATAAATCATTTCACAAAGGAATTTGCTGAGATTGATGCAGGCCTCCAGGGTAAGCATACGGATTCTTATAAAGTGCTACCGTGTACAACGTTAATCAAAAACAGCATTTATGAACAATATTGGACTTGATTTTACAACTGCATGATTTAAAGAAGCAGGGTGAGATGAATTACGTCCATTTGTATTTGCCTCATTATGAATAAATATCAAACGTTTATGGGTCTGTCCAGTTGGTCAAACGATGAGCAAGGTCACAGGTGTAGAAATAAGGCGACGGTTCAGTTTCCCCCCAGGGCGTTGAGTGGGTCGTCAAATATGTCCACTGTGTCTGAGGCGGCGCTGGGCTCTGGCGGGGCTTTCTTCAGTTTAGGAGGAGCCTTGGCCACTGGTTTGACTGTGCGTGTGGAGAAGATATCATCTGGAAAAGGAAATATGATGCATTTTTTATATTGTTATTGGCCTTGCTTTAAACATGCCCTTTGCTTTGGCATCTCATGTTTTACAACCTAAAATAATGTTTCTATAGAAAGCATACATTAAATATCAGTCAGGCGTTCCCTCATCCGGGGTTGTGTTAGAACCCCATCTACTGGCGGGACAGGGAATTACAAAGGAGAGAACGCAGTTGTAATGAAGGTGATTTGAGGCAGAAATGGTGATGATTTATGGACTTATTAGAAACAGCAGAAGAGTTTTGCCTTTAACGTCACAAAACTGGAAACTTTGAAACTGAGTGTTTTCTGAGGCTCAAAGTGAGATGACTTACTAAACGGGATTAACGCAACACAACTACAGGTATGTTTTTGATCAGGGAACCATGTTAGAAGCTCAAGAGAGTCTAATTTGGATAAAGTGTCCTTGAATATATGTCCTATTTAAATCATTTTAAGATACAGCCATTTTTGTGGTGTGGTGTTTATGTCTTTCTGTCAAATCTAAATTGTATTGCTATGCTTTTTCTAAAAAACAAAATGAGTTCTTTATAAACAAAAATGTTCATAGCAAGTCAGCATGAATTCTGTCACAGATCATTTATAAAAGCAGATATTAAGTTTTCATGTGTATTACAGCTGTTCTGACCTGCCACAATAATGAACTTACCCATGTCATCATCAAATATGGACTTGGCCTCTCCTTTTGTCTTGGACTTGTGTTTGGGTTTGAATGTGTCCGACAGATCAGCGAAAATGTCCACGTTGTCATCAAATAAAGTGGCATCAAACTTCTTCTCCTTGTGCTTCTTCTGAGCTTTAGGCTCTGGGACAACTTCATCCTGAGGGAACACAAACTCCATTATATGTAATGTACCCAACCACGTACAACGTCCTCCTATTAGTGTTTGTGACCTGGAGGAGTAAAAGACTTTTATTTCTACCCACTTCACTTTATTTCTACCGTTTAACAGTTCAATCTGTAGCTCAAAATTATGTTGTCTATGAAATATTAAAAAACATGTACAGTTCTATCAACAAAAACATGTACTTATGAATTTACATATCATCATATTTTAACCTTATTCCTAGCAATTTATAAAAAAAAAATTGTTATAGTAAATGTCACAAGGTTTTTCAAACATAAGAAATTTAAAGAAGACACATTATGATTTGTCTGCATTACTATATAGATAAACCTAGGACACCCAGGGATCATAGTTTTATATTTTGGACATTTAAAATATATTAAATAAATTAAAGATATTATCAAATAAAGATAGAAATATGGTGAAGGCTGCTAGAGAATATTTACAAATACATTTATGAAAATCAGAGATAGTTTCCTTTTTACATTTTGATTCAATAATGCTAATGTCTTGGTTTATTTAAATACAAAATAAAAAAGTCTGTGTAGTCCAAATAACAATTACGGTATCAAAATTGAACTACAATTATTTTTCATAGTCGACTAATCTCGATTCATTGTTGCAGACCTAGTGTTAATGTTGATCCATTTAATCCTGATGCACTGTCAGGAGGATGATTCCACCGGTCATAAATATCACCACAAAGTTCCAACGTTAGCAGAGAGCAGTGTCCATATACTAAAGAAACAACTGACCTGGAAGATATCCTGCTTTGGAACACTGTTGCTGCTCTTTAGGTCTCTACTATTGGTGGAAGAGGGAGTGGAGCTGTTTCCAACGCCAAACAGATCATCGTCATTTTCATCCTCTAAAAACGGAGCAGGCTTGGTTTTCTTAGTGCTAGGTTTCGACTTGACTTTTTGGAAAAGGTCATCAGTGCCTGCGTCAAAGATAGATGGGAGAGTGCTTTTCTCTTTCTGGGCTTGTGTGTTATTACTGGCCGGTGAAGATTCATTTTTCAAGTCGGCGGAAGAAGCTGGCTTAGGAGAGGCTATACTTGACCCGAACAAATGATCAGAGCTGAAAAGGTCCTCCTCGTCTGGAACGGGCAACACTTTCTTAGATTTGTGGTTTTCTTTGCTAGAGTCTGTGTTGTTTGTGGACACTGGTAGTTTGAGGCCTGAGGGTCTGGAGGAGGCTTCAGTGGGTAAAGGAGAGGGTTTGACTGGAGCGGGGACTGGCTTTTCAGGAGGAGGAGGGCCAAGGTCAGGCACACTAGGTTTGGGCGCGGTCTTTAGGTGGTCATCACTGGCGCCCTCTACAGACCTGTGAGCAGACTGCTGTCGGGCTGCTCTGGACTGAGGTCTCCGCAGGGAAGAACCTTTCACTCGGCTCTGATGTGTTTAACATCACAAAACACAAGGAAACAGACATTAGAATATATATATCTGAAGTGTAGGGCACAAGAACTAAAATGTAATACAAAAACATATACAAACATTTTTATAGGTTTTTCTAGGTCCGGGAAAGATTTTCTAACCAAATAAAAGTCAGAAAGTTGAAAGTATTACTTCAAAACAAGCAACGAGACAAACAGATTGACTGAATGTAATATTTGTATTGCAAGTGTGGAGAGAAGTGACATATCATTTCCTGCATTCTGGTGCATTTTAAATGTCATATTTACAGCTCAACAACCTACAAAATAATCTTTATTCTTACCAATCTTGGGCTTTGTTTGAAACATGAGCAGAAGATGTGCACAGACTAGAGCATCATGAGATGAGATGCTTCCGTTGTGCCCTTTAACTTTGAATTTTTTAAATGTCTATCGGAAAAATGTATGGGAAAATTTACTTCCAGGATTTCAGAGTTTCATAATTGGCAGGACTGTTGAGCGCCATAGTTTGCACTTAAGTATTTAGTAAGTACATTCACCTCATGTTTGAAAGTAAGTTTTCATTTTAGCCAACCAACTTTTTTTAAATTTAAAGTAAATGATATCAAATAAATCCATGGAAAAAGCAGCTTTATAGTTTGATTATATATTTTTTAAACAACAATCCAAAGCCCACCTTGTGTGCGCTCTGCAGCATAGTGATGTGAGCGGGCGTGTCGAAGTTGACCGCTGCAGTGTCAGGGTCTCTGGGCAGCTCCAGCGGAGTGGTGACAGGGCTGGGGCTCAGGCTGGAGCTGGACACTCCTGATGAGGAGCTGTTGCCCAGACCTGAGCCAGAGCTGGGGAGGGAGGGCGTGGCACCGGGCAGCAGAGCCGAGGGGTTTATCACCAGAGACGCCTGAGTGCAACAGGAACAGCACACCATCATCATCGTCATCACTTTACTACATCCAAGAGCAATAGGATGCGTTCATGTTCTCCAAAGTTCATAAAAAGACTACTATTTAAACTTAAAAGTGCCTTTGACAGTTTAGATGACTAATTTAACTAAAACATAGGTGACATAATTCTACTGACGATGTACATTTACAGTATATTAAACTGTTAACTGTCAACCACACTGTGCACGTCTAACGTCACACAATGGTTATGATTAGAATAATACAAATAAATGATCACACCTTTACTCTGTGTGCATGGTGGCAGAGCAGTTGGAGCTCTCGCCTCGCTTACTAAAGAGACCACTTAGAATTTTATGGCATCATGTGAACGCAAACTATTGTAATCAAACAGTGATTGTAAACGTATTGCAGCGACAGTTTACAGACCAGTGATGAGGTACGACACCAGGAAAGATCATTCGAACGGTAAACAAGAACAAGATGCATGAATATGATCTTCCAAGTGGAAAAAATAAATGAAGAAATAAGAGTAAGCTTGGAGTTTTAAAAGTGCTGTCATTTCACAGTTCTGGAACAAGAGAGGATGTTCCAAAGTGGACAGGAAATCTACAGTCCAAAAGTGAGATGTGAAAGATGAAGAGGATAAAACAATACAACAACAACATTACTTTAAGTTTCCCAATCCTTGAAGAGGGATCTTTAGGTTTAACAAGAGCTGGGGCAGGCTTCTGTGGTCAAATCAAAGCATTGTCACACATGATAAGATGGTTTTGGAATAATAAATCTCTTTCATAATGTATTTGAAAAGGCAGTTTTAGTTCGCGCTCACCTGACTCTCTGAAGAGGGCTCTGGACTGGCGAGTGGCGCCTTCTCCACAGGTTTACTGGGCTTCTCTGATACTTTCTGTCCACAAATTCCAATAATACAACTGCGTTAAGTGTTGGTATTACGTTGCTAGTCTAGAATTCCTATTATACTTAATGTCCTGTACAACATTTTATATACATTTCTAAACACTACCATACTAGACTGTAGACACAAATTGGCAATGTACTGTATTTGTTGTACTTATGTTCAAATTAGGGCTGCACAATTTTGGGGGGGTACTGCATTAGACTTGCGATTTTAGAAAGTAGTATTCTGTTAAAACATGCACACTGTAAATAACTTTAGGAGCGTTAACATTAAACAAAAGACTCAAATATGAACTTTTTTCAAGATTTGTCTATAAAAAAGGTAGAATATTTGAGGATATTTCATTATCTGAACAACAGTCTAAGCCGTGTCATAATTGCATAACTCAAATTGTGATTTCAATTCGGTTGCAATATATTGTGCAGTCCTAGTTCAAATATAGAAACGAATTTGAAATTATATTATTATTCTAAAAGACATATTCCTGTTTTCTAGGGCATTTATTATTAAACTATAAGATATATACATAATTAGTTTACATTGTGTTCTTTGTAAAGTGTAATATTGATCTAAAACAGCTTAATAGAAAAAGGGTGAATGACATTTCACAGTAACAAGAGCAGAAATTCATCAACCTTTTTAGTTGAAAATGTAAGTCAGTACGGAGAAATGGGCGGAGTTAGGGGGTAGGTGAGAACAGGACTTTTCTGAGCACTCAAGCTTCAAAATGCAGGACAATGAAGGATAAGATAAGATAAGATAAGATATTCCTTTATTGTCCCATATGGGGAAATTTCATTGGTGCAACGCAGGTAGATACAGAGGTAGATACAGAAGAACAGATCACTTATAGGAAGTCTGAAAAACACTTTCAGTAGAAGATCTCCTATAAATAAATAAAAACTCCCATAGACAAATGAATAAATAGATCACTCAAACACGCAGGAATCGATCCAAATACAACACTGATCCTTCTGTGATTCTTGCCAGTTAAACTCTGCGATTGACTACAATGATCACCATGGTTACACTGTACAACTCCACATGTCTTACCGGTGGTGGGGCTTTGGGTTTGACGGAGCTGAACAAGTCGTCTTCATCGTCATCTGAAAACAGACTTGGTGCGGCTGGCGTCACGGTCACTGTGCTGCTGGGCTTGGAACTCTGCCAGGAAAATAGAAAAACATACAAATGGATTAGATGTAGTACTTAAAGGAGACTTTTAAACCTCAACTTTAATGAGATTTTAACCTTGTTACAACAGCGTCTCCTCATCATGCGTTCACTCAAAGTTGTATTTTGATTGGTTCCTGCATGTTTGAGTTAATCCTGTTTTCACTTACCCCCTATACCCGCCCACATCCCCTGTAATTAGTTGTAATTATTTGAAAAATTAAGACTCAGGGTGACATGGCGGTTAAAAAAAATCATACAAAATTAAACCCATGTAAATGACAATCTGCTGCTTATTACTCTGAAGAGGCGGGGCTTATCACATCAACACATACACAGATATTTTTACAAAAGTTTTTTTAGTTTGGTGTCCTTTTAAAAAAAAATATCAATATCTGCAGCATTTATTCATTGGTTATTTATAGGACCCCTCAAAAAGAGATGGCTCATCTCAATAAACAAAATATTGATCATAATCGCTTTGAAGAGCAGGAATTGCAAAGGCAGAGGACTTCCCTGGACACACCAGTTTAAAGAAGGACAAAAATCTTTCAGCAAATAAACATAAATTGGTGGTTCGCGCATGCGTTTGGATTTATTCAGAGCTTAAGCACCACCTCCTGGGGTCTGTAGGGGTGAAATAGAACCGCAATTACATTTGTAACTTTAATTTTATAAAGAGGGGACAGAAAGCCTAAACACAGGAAGATATCTGGGTTTGTGTAACCGGGGCCCATTTCTTCATTAAGCCGTTCTAGATCATGTGGTTTGCGATGAACAAAATGTAAATGATGATCTTCTTGTGTTGTAATTTAATACCAAGTACCTGAGAAAAGCCTAATGTCTCCTTTAATCTAAAGAGATTACAAGGGAACAGAGGATGTGTTACCGTCGTGAGAGTGGTTTTCCCTGAGAAGAGATCTACATCCGGGTCGTTGTCCTTCTGCTGAGTGTGGCTGAACAGCAGCTCCTCGTCCTGGAACACGCCTGTGCTTTTGGTGGGAGGTCTCTCTTCAGTGGTCTGTCAACACCAAACTAGGAATGAGTACTTTTTGTGTAGAGCGAGAGCGAAAGAGTTCTGCTATCTACAAGGGAAATGATGATCTTGAAAGAATTTTCCAAACAGAAATATCCACAAATGTTGAATTTAGAGCTGTGCAATTTATCACATTTGAATGGAGATTGATAGTTGTTAATGTTATGTTGTCAAAGATCAGCTTTAAATCAAGAAGTCTACAATTAGGACTTTTGACGGAAGGAATGTTACTTATTTTTTTGTGATAAACGACAAGGCTTAAAAGGAACTTAATATTGAGCAATTGTTTAGTTTTTTAATTAGACAAAATGATTGATTATATTATTATTCCTTCTTAACCTTACCTTTGGAATATTTTTTGCAGGTTTGGACGGCGTAAATATTGAATCGTTCAAATCTGGCTCATCCTCCTCGTCGTTGTCGAACAAACTCACAGCCTTCGCTTTGGGCTTCTCCTCTTGCTTCTCCTCTTGCCTCTCCTCTTTCTTAACATTCAGAGGAGGCCCGTCATCATCATCTTTATCTGTATCCACTGGGCTGCTTCTTCTCTGTGTGCTGGCAAACACGTCAATCCCTCCGAACAGGCTGACAGCTCCAGCTGGCTTCTTCCTGGCCGCGCTGGTCTCTGGTGGTGAGGGTGGCACTGGCACGAGGGTCTTCTCAACAGCTTTGGACAAATCTGGTGGCTTTTCTTCAGCTGTCGTGGCGGATGGGACGTCAGGGGTGTCCTGATGGGCAGGAGGCGGGGACTTGGAGGGAGCGGGGGAAGTCTGGAAAAATAGGGAATATAAAGTTAGATTGGTTCAAACTCACTTCTTTATAAAAGGCTCACAGGGAGATTATTGGTCATGTCATCCGTTGAGAACTCAATGTCTTTAGAGAAGGTTAAAACCCCAGTAAGTAAAAGACTTAAGTAAAAGATTGTTTTTATTTTATTTTGTATGTTCTATTTCATTGTTTTTGATGGTCATCTGGGATTTATAGAACCGTAGTTACATGAATAATGCTCATTTTATTGCAATTTTAACACTTAGAAACATGCGTCTTTACTGTGAGTGGGCTTTTAATCCCCACAAACCAGACTCAAACATGGCCTAGAGGAACCATGGATAATGTTCTACATAAGATGTAAGCTGCAAATGTAATTACGGTTCTATGAAACTTGGATTAAATGCACAGGGAATCATTCAAATAGAACTTATCTCCATGGATAATGTTCTGAAGTATGGTTTTAACATTTTAATTACATGGAATCATGCAGGTGCCATGTCCAGAAACTTACATAGTGCACCTTTAAGTCAATTGATTAGCTAGTTTAAGAAAATCGTTCAAGCTTCATTAATTCTCAGGCTCCTCTAACACTGGGACTGGTCTTAACCGCTCTGAAGAGAGGAGTCTGCTTACTCCAAAAATAACACATCCTTGTTGTTTACGGTGAGGGGAATCTGTCAATGTCAAGTCCATTGTCCTGCCCAGAACTGTGAGTGGTCACCTGAGCCCTGTTTAACTCAAACCTAAAGCGTACCGTCACCTGCAGCTAACACGCTCGCAAACATATTATGTGGGCCTTACTTTAGCAGCTGGTGAAGCAGCAGGTTTGATACTAAACAGTGCCCCTTTGTCATCTTCATCCTCGTCTTCAAACAGCAGTGCTACTCTCTGAGACTTCTTCTGACTGTAACACAAACAAAATCATATTTAGTTGACCTGAAAAAGGCTTTTCACTACAGCTTTAAAATACCTAGCTTGTTTGACTATCTGTGTGAATGATTATTATATTACCAGTATATCTATTTATTAACCTTTTCTTAAGATAGAAATCTCTTTTTCAAGGATGACATTAAAACATTTACACAGGACTACATGACAATATTCTCTTTTAAAAAAAAATAGAGCTAAACCCTTAAAAAAAAGCTCACAAAGTTTCAGTTTTGTCTGTTCCAAGCTGTGGGAGCAGCTTAACATCGGTCCGCGGTCGGGGGACAAACTCAGCCTTGTCTATAAAACCATCCAGGCCAACAGCACACGCTTGTAACACCAACCTGGACTCTTTAGGTGGCGCAAACAGGTCGTCATCCTCCTGGTCAAACAGACTGCTCTTCTGAGGCGCTTTAACACTGGGCAGACTGGAGGGGGCGCTCACACTCCACGTCATTCCACTCTTTGTTTCCGATTTCTCTGTGCTCTTTGAACCCAACCACTGGTCCTACAAAACAAAGTATGATACATGAATAAATACAGGTAGATGGTAAGAATTTGTATTATTCTAAGTACTTGTTGGCACTGAAAGAATAAGGGTGTACCTCGTCGTCACTGAAGAGGGAGCTGGGCGTGGCCTTACTGCTCTGTGGAGTGGAGACTTTAGCCTGATGTGCTTTAGGTTTAGATTTAGTGGCGGATGCAAACAAATCCTGCAAAAAAAAATCATCGTAATCATGTTTAAAACCTCATGAGACCAAACGACTAAAGGTTTAGCCCCGTTTCTGATATACTGTAGGCCTTATATTTGTTTAATCCTGTGTAGCGGGGCTCTCCCTCAAAAATATGGCGAAGTCAGATTTCAAGTGCTCAGGTGGATTTATTGTGCCAAACCAAAGTGCAAAAATAGTGTAACAGTGCAAAATATATACAGTGAGCAAAAAAAAGGTCCAAAAATCCAAAAACATATATTTACAGAGTTCCAACTATGAGTTCACCTTTAACTCGTTCTCTCTTTTAACTCTCTCTCTTCTAACTCACTCTCTTTTACTCTCTCTCTCACACTGTTTCCTTCTCTGATGTTGGGGACAGACTCCCCCCCCAGCCAAGAGCGGCTCCCTTTATTCCTCACTTGCCCCTCCCACTGAGCAAAATAACTATATAATTCAAACCCCAAATAAATTGACAATAAACTGTTGTGGCCTCTTCCTACAACCTAATACATCATTAATTATATACACATGTTCAAAATAAAGCAATATAAACACATAGAATACCCGGTGTCACATGGTCAGCACCACGGCGCGAACAACGCGCATTTAAACTTCCCGGAAGTCCTGGCTCGGTTTCGACCCAACGCGACGCATCGGCGGAGCGCGGCTTCGTGACAAAACAGGAAACAATTGACGTGTGTATGCTTAGACTTAACCTAACGCGCGCAAGTGTGCACCCTTGGCGGATTAGTGACGGAGGAGTGCGGGGAAAGAAGCGTGTGTAGCGTCTGATGCGAATGAATGAAACAGAGGGAAACGCGGGGAGCGGGGAATGTATGAGTGTGTGTTGGAAAGTGCGCGCGGGCATGACGCCGCGCGGTTGCTCAGCAAATAAGCGCCGACACCAGTTAAAGACGCACTGGCTCCGTCACATCCTGGTTTAGTTCCATTTTCCTGTCTTGTACATACAAATAAAACAATGTATGTAATGGATGAGTTTTGGCCCTGTGGTTGCTGGGTAATTTCCTAGCGAGAGGTCAGCAATTACAAACAGGAAATAAAATTATAAACCTAGAAAAATTGCTACTCGGGATAATTTGTGTAATTTCTTTAGCAATATTTTAAATATCTTAACAGCATTTTAGTTGAATGAGTAGTCCAACCGCTCATAGGCACATAGAGTGTACAGTTTTTACTTTTACTTACTGTAACTACATTTGATAGCAGGTACTTGTACTTTCGACTTCCCTATTTATTTAACGTAACAAAACTTTTAAAACCAATTTAAAATAAAAAAAATAAATACAAGATAATTATCCAACTATATAGCAGACAAAATAACATTATGTCTTCTTTTACAAGTTTGGACAAAATTCTCTATAAAGTCAAGTATTTTATGGATTGATTTCATGGTTTTAAAAGTGCCACATTAGTGCTACTATTATTCTGACGCGCCACATTCAAAATAATGTTCTACCTCTTCCTCCTCGTCATCAAACAAGGACAGGGCTGGTTTCTTGGTCTTGGTTTGGCTCAGTGTCTCAGGCTTCGATTGACTTTTGGGGACGGACGGGAGGATCTGAGACGGCACAAACAGCAACATTATAATGACGCACCAGGAAGAGTCCCGCAGTCCAGTTAGGGTCTTACCTGGGCATCCTCGTCGTCTGAAAACAACCCGCCGGACTCAGACTTCACTGGGGGCTTTGCAGAGGACTTTTCAACTTCTGGGGCGATGCCATTCTGGTGAACACAAGGAAACGCTCGTCTATTAATGTTTATGTCAATGGAACAATGGATTTCGATTCTTTCTGCTGAGCCACAAACAACATGAAATGACAATGGTTGGGGTTTGGAATCGAGTCCACAGTAATGGCACATGTTTGAAGCAGATGAAAAAAATAATTAAATAAAAGTCAAGTAGAAAATTGAGATTGATGAATAGGAGGAAAACGGAGTGATAATTAATTTTTCCATATCGTCCAGCCCTATTTGAGGTTAAAGTGCCTATGACAGGTTTTTACAATTTTCTAATTTGGACTTTATTTAGTGTATTCATACCTGTTGTAAACATAAATTATAGTTTTACACCGAGTAGGTATTTGGGGAGAAAACGTTGAAAAAGCTGTTGAAAATGACAGGAAGTGACATCACACTAGGGACACTCATTCCAATAATTTACATAAAGAAACAACTTTAAAATAATTCTCTAAACATTAATTCAACAAAATAAAGCTACTCTCATATATTTAACTGTCAATTTTTTTTTTACATTAGAGTGTGATGTCATCAATTACAAACAGGAAGTGAAATTATAAAACAAAAAAATTTGCAATTTTTTTAAGCAAAATTCTGAATATATTTGAGTTCAACTTTTCAGGAAAAAAAAACGTTGCTGCAGTTTCATGTCCTGCAATGGGACGGCTTTATGTCCTAGGAAAATATAATTCTAAAAGTAGTAAATGTCCATTAGGATGGGACAGCTACACCAGTATTAAACTAACATGATGCACATATTAGGTCTTGTCAGTGTAATCCCTCATTTGTCCATTGTAGTGTTCCATTGTAGAAAAAGATTCTGTTGTAGTCATCTGGACTCTGGGCAGGGCCTACCCTGAGTAGAATAAATATCTGAGTTACCGTTCCTGATTCGCAGATTGAGAATGACTCTTGGATTGAAACGTTCAGTTTTTTCAACAAAAACAAGTCCATATGACTTCTGAATCTTTTTCTACAATACATTAGGTCATATATGATATTTTTAACATGGCCAAATCTATGTGTGCTGCAGTTTAACAGGAGCTGTCACAAGCAGCACATGTGAGAATATCTCAATTTAAAAGAGTTACACACAAAATGATGTAGTGCTAGTAAAAAAAAATCTTTATGCTGTTTTTTTAATAAACATTTAAGATCGTTTGTATTTTGTCACAAAGGCGCATCACCCAATTACAGACGATGCAATATAATCCCCATTCTTGATAACAACTACTTCACAATGATCTTATTATTTTCCACTTTTATCCCTGAAGATTGACATTCCTCCTCATTCCTGTAAGTTCAGAATTGATGGCGAGAGACTTTCCGCTGTGAGGAGTGATAGAGCTGGAGCCATGTGCCAGTGTGCTGCATATGTTGTGCTGTGTTGGGTTGTGTGCAGCGCTCCTCTTCCTCACCTGTGTGTCCTCATCATCAGAAAACAGCCCCCTGCTCTGAGGCTTCTGAGCAGGCTGTGGAGCAGGCTTTTCAACCTCTGGAACCATCCCATTCTGGAACACACGCGCAAGAATTCAAAATGACATCTCATGCCATCAATATGTTTTATTAGTAGCCAGCACGACGAGCATTTGTTTTAACCTCTTCTTTACATAAATGCACATGAATCAACATCAGCAAAGGTTGTGTGGTATCGGTTCAGTTCAGACCTGCTCAGCTTTCTGGGGCTCCTCGCTGGTGGAGGAGAGGTGTTTCTTTAACCCTTCAGACAGCAGGCTCTTTGTCTCAGGACCGAACAGCGACACGGCTCCTGCAGGCATCTGAGGATAAAAACAACATGAAGGAGCCATAGACTGACTATAAACTTAAAAGCATGTCATACACTGCTGCTTGCTCATGAATTGTGTTTTTTTTATTCACAATTTCAGAGTTCAAAACACATGGCACCACCAAATCATGTGGATGGGTGGTAAACCAGAGTGGTGTTTCGACTCAACCACACTCTGATCATTGTTTATACACTGCCTGTCGAAACAAAGTCTCCACAGAATTCTGCAAAGTCAAAAGATTTATTTCCATCCAGTGTTGCATTATTTTCCCCCAGTTGATCTTGTGTTGATGATGTGAGAGAATGACCACTGCACAAAGCCTTCTCCAGCTCGTCCCAAACACTCTCACTGGGGTTCAGATCTGCAGTACATTACTTTCTGCTTCTCCTTTGACCCTTCTCAAACACACTGACAATCTGGGTTTAAATACTGTGTGACTTTTATTGAACAGGAAGTGTATACTACAGCATATACCTTCACTACACAGCTAAATAACTGCTCAGAGCCAGTGTCAGCATCAGTGGGCCTGTCTCTATACATTATGATGAGTGCAATCCCCCAGTCGTCCCGGGGGAATCCAAGTTTAAGTACAGTTTTCAGAAGTTTGAATTGCAAATGGACTAAAGACTATTTGATTGTATCAATAATGAGGATTATTCAGGTCACAATAAAGCTGAAAAACAGAGTCAGAACTGGCAGAGGATAGGGGTTCCCAGATTTTACAGGCCAGGATCTCCAAAATAACCATTCAACCAACTCCGGACCCCCACAGAAAAAGGAAATAAGACGTCTGTAATAAGTTAAAGTTTGAATTTGAAAAATAGATTTTAAATGACTTTATGAAATCATGTGGCGACCCACAGCTCATGCTTCGCGACCCCTGGGGGTCCCAACCCCCAGCTCATGCTTCGCGACCTCTGGGGGTCCCAACCCCCATTTCATCTGGTGTAGGAGTTTTTAGATTATTTCTCATTAGGCAGATCTTAGTTGCCACTGCACACATATTGTAATATAACCATAGATCTATGGTTATAGCAAAATGTTTTTACACTGCACTTCACTGTCACTCACTGCTGCTACTTTATTTACTTCCTTCACACCTGTTGTACATGTCAGGCCATCAGGGATGGAATTCAAACATTTGAATAATTTCATCCAGAGTTCATTCATTCTGTGCTCCGTCAGTGTCATAAATTCCAAACAAACCATTTTCCTGTTATTTCTTGCTCTTAAACGCTGCCAAAATTAAACTGTCATGTGCCCTCTACAGGTTGCTCCAGTAATTACACAATTTTCTGTACTCGGCACATTATTTTTCATTATTTAGGACATGTTTGATAGAATTATAGCCTTAAGAGTTATAGTAATTTTATATTTAATATCTAAATGTTGAAATGTATAGTAATGCAAGTCCTTGGTGGTTCCCACTGCTACTACATCAGGTCTACATCTAAACGGAGTGTGGTTCAGGACCAGTGCAATCCAAATAGATCTGACCTCAGCTCACTCTGGGCTCAGGACCAGGAGTGGTGTGCCTTTGTGGAAATAATCCAAATTGAGTCCATTTACCAGATACCGCAGCGATCTGGAGCGGTTTTCAGGTAATAAGACAAGTACTTCTCTGTGTTATGGCTGCACTGTGTTGGTGTGACCAAATGGAATGACTGAACCAATGAAAAAACAGTGCAGGTTTGTATTTTGATCAATGTATTAAAAAAACTTATATTTCATTCATTACTTTGAAGGCATAACTTTGTATAGATCGCAACTATACCTTTTTCTCGGGGGGCTTCACTTGTGGCTCCTCTACTTCCTTCTTACTCTGAGAAGTGCTGGACTTGTCACTGAAGAGGTCTCCATCTTCATCTTCATCCTCGAAAAGATCTAGAGCCTTTTTAGGTTTGGGTTTCTCCTTTGCTGCTAGAAAAAGGGACACGCTTTTTAGGAATGTTTACGAGGACAAATCTCTCCTTGTGACAGTACAAAACAGATTCGGTATTCGTACACACCAGATTCCGATGTTTTGACTGCGTTTCCAGTGAAGAAGTCATCCTCCTCTTCTTCGTCAAACAGCCCTCGTCCAGTCAGCGCAGCTTTGACCGCAGGAGTCCCATTCTCTTTAATCTGCACTGGCTCTGGGTCAGTAGGTGAACAAAACAAACTGTTCTCTGTAAAGATACATTTACTTAGTTTGATTCTCACCAAGCATCTATCAAATAATGCATGGAAATAAGACTACCGGGGAATATAGAAACTCCACCAGTCGGAATCTTCTTTCCAGACTTTGTGGAATCTAAACAAAGACAAGCGTTTGTTTTAAACTTTCTTTCTAGTTTGAACAAAGAATTTGAGTTTGATAAATTGTTCGGCTGTAGCTTAGTTTCACCTGTTGATGGCAGTGTTGTTTTTGCATTGTGATGTATTTTTTCCTCTGCCACTGTTGGTTTAGGTGCATCAGAGAAAAGATCACCCTGAAATCAGAAATGCAATTTTTAGAGTCTTTTGTCCAGTAGTCATCCATTGTGGAAAAAAGTTTCAAAACACAAAGAAATATTTATCAATGAACAAAATTCACAAACATAGGAACTTGTCCTGGTGATTTGATGCAACACAAACAACAAACATTGAACAATGAATACAAAACAATGGACAATGAATAGCTACCGGATACATTAAAAAATAGGCAAGTAAAGTTAAAATAAGGTTAGAAATGGTACATGATATGTACATGAATAAAATATGTAGTGCAATAAAAAGTGAACAGTGCAGTGAGTAAAAAGTGCTTAGGCAGTGTTCATGAGTCTAACTGCAGAGGGAAAGAAACTGTTCTTGTGACGGGAGGTTCTGGTCCAGATGGACCATAGCCTCCTGCCTGAGGGGAGTGGCCTCCTGCCTGAGGGGAGTGGCCTCCTGCCTGAGGGGAGTGGCTCAAATAGTCCGTGTCCAGGGTGAGAGGGGTCGGCTGTGATCCGACCTGCACGTCCCAGAGCCCTGGAGAAGTACATGTCCTGCAGAGATGGAAGTCTGCAGAGCGCACAATGCGCTGTAGTCTCTGTTTGTCCCTGGCTGTGGCTCCAGCGTACCACACAGTGATGGAGGAGGTGAGGATGGACTCAATGATGGCCGTGTAGAACTGCACCATCATCTCCGCTGGCAGCTTTGCTTTCCTCAGCTGCCGCAGGAAGTACATCCTCTGCTGGGCCTTCTTGATGATGGAGCTGATGGTGAGCTCCCACTTAAGGTCCTGGGTGATGGTGGTGCTGAGAAAGCAGAGGGAGTCCACAGTGGTGATGGGGGAGTCTGTGATGGTGAGGCTGGGGTGCTGTGACTTTCCTGAAGTCCACAATCCTTTCCACTGTCTTCTGGGCGTTGAACTCCAGGTTGTTACGGCTGCACCAGGACACCAGTCGGTCCACCTCCCTCCTGTAGACAGACTCATCCCCATCCGAGATGAGCCTGATGAGGGTGGTCATCTCGTCCGCAAACTTAATTAGTTTTACTGGCTGGAGGTGCAGCAGTTTGTGTACAGGGAGAAGAGCAGGGGAGAAAGTACAAAGCCCTGTGGTGCTCCTGTGCTGATAGTCCGCATGTCTGAGACATTCATCAGGAAGTCAGTGCTCCACCTACAGGTGGAGTCAGGCACGTTGAGCTGGAAGAGCTTGTCCTGGAGCAGAGCAGGAGGATGGTGTTGAATGCAGAGCTGAAGTCCACAAACAGGATCCTGGCATAGGTTCCCGGGGAGTCCAGATGCTGCAGGGTGAAATGGAGTGCCAGATTGATTGTGTCGTCCACAGGCCTGTTGGCTCTGTAGGCGAACTGCAGGGGGTCCAGCAGGGGGTCCACCAGCAGGGGGTCCAGCAGCAGGGGGTCCAGCAGGGGGTCCAGCAGGGGGGAGGTGAAGGACTTGAGGTTGGGGAGGACCACCAGGCGCTCAAATGACTTCATGACTACAGACGTCAATGACTACAGACCTGTGGCGCTAAGTCCAGTAATCCGGGGGTTCTTGGGGACAGGGACAATGATGGACGACTTGAAGCAGACTGGGACATGGCATGACTCCAGGGAAGTGTTATAAATGCCAGTGAAGACAGGGGCCAGCTCGCCTGCGCAGTGTTTTAAGGTGGCCGGGGTGACACCATCTGGTCCAGCAGCTTTTCGAGGGTTGGATTTACAAAATAGTCTGTTTACATCCTGCTCCTGAACTGTGAGAGGGGTGGGGGAGGTGGGGGGGGACCCGGGTTGGGTTGGCAGAGGTGGCCACAGTGGGGGAGGGGGTGTCAAATCTACAGTAGAAGGAATTGAGTTGCCGGGCCAGTTTTCTGTCATCTACAGAAGGGGGGGCTCTGGGCTTATAGTTGGTGAGAAGCCGGAGCCCACTCCACACAGAGTTGTGTGCTTGTTTTAAGAATCAAATGGGGTGATGGGATGAAGAATTCTGTTGATTGGTCAACAGAAACCACTTAAAATGTTTTTGTTTATTGGACAATGTAGTTTTTTCTCAAAGACGGGACATGAACTCAAAACCTTTTGGCAGGATGTCACCATGAGCCCCTCATGAGCCAATTCAACAGATCTCCGAATAATACTTTTACTTTTCACTCCAGTTAAAATGTAATGGAAAAAGTAAAAGGCATCAACTGTAAAAATTACAAAAAGTATAAATGTACAGATACCTTTTTAAGTACAGTACTCATACTTTGTATGCTCAAGAATGATCATAGTTGAAATCATTTTGTGTAAATAAATCAATAAATTTAACAGCCCACGAGCAAAACTTATCTGGTCAATTGATATAACATGAATTGACTTTCATATTGCAATTTTGATATTTATAGTAATAGTATTTAGAGTATTAGTGTACTTTGGTTTAGTCACAAACATATAATACCTTTCCCTCCAAAACACATACAATTTCCCCACTTTGAGATAGAAAGTCATGATGAATAGTAGATTAGTTAAAACAGGTTTGTCCCAAGCCGTACCTCGTCATCATCATCAAATAGGCCCCTCCCTCCGCTGAAGAGTCCACTCCTCCCCCCAAACGGAGACAGGTCATCGTCTTCCTCCTCATCCTCGTCCTCCATCTTTGGAGGTTTGAACATGTCATCACTGTCGTCGTCTGCTGCAGGGAAGCAGCACAAACACATTCACAAACAAACTATTGATTATACATTTGTATCTTAAATTTCGAAATGCCGTGATCGATTCGCATATATTTGATCTGTATGAAGCACTAGTTTCTTGTGCGTGAATGATACATTTCTATTGCATTTTGCTTTGGGTGAATAAACTGTTTTATTTATGTGTGGCCATAGTTGAGACTGTAGATTTCAGAAGTTTCACATTATGTTTTTGTAGAGCTTTTAAATGGTCAAAGATAATAAAAACTTGGTGTTGCAAAAGGAAAACAGAATGAATAAAAGAACATTGAAAAGGATTGAACTAAAAGACCTACCGAGAGGCTTTGCAGGCTTGGACTCTTTCCGGCTCTTACTCTTCTTCTTGGATGACAATGCTTTACAAACGATGGAAACACAAGTTCATGATCATGCGCATGCAAAAACGAGCCAACCAAACAAGGAAGAACGGAACTCAAACTGTGACAAATGCAGTGTTTGTGCCTTACATGCGCGGTCTGCCTCGGCTTTACTGACGGCTTCTCCTTTGATTCTGGCTGCCAGCTCATCTGCGAAGGACGCCTGCTGTGTGCTCTGCGTGGGGGGGAACATCATTCAAACATTTAGTGCGCTTTATCTTTATGCCGTATTATTTTCACGTAAGCGCCGTCTCACTTTTGTGTTTTCTTCTTCCTTGTCAGAATCTCCGAATATGTCCGAATCCTCATCCTCATCCTCATCGTCGTCATAACTCAGCATAGACGACTTCTACACAGAGAGAGGTTGAAATTAGCAGGACAATTAAAGGTGCACTTTTTGTCACTTTTCTGCCACCTGCTCGTCTCCATGGAGATGTAGGAGTAGAGTAGAATGTTCTACTGTACAGCGTTATACTCATCCACCATCCAGTATTAAGTTACAGGCGTTTTTATGCCAACGAACAGGTTAAAAACACGTATTCTTACAGTGAGTGGCCTCGCTTCACCACAGATCTGACCTGTAACTTGGCCTGTTTGCATCACCTTCTTGTCTCTATGGAGATAATTGAAATTGAGACCAATTGAAAGCATATGCGTAGAAATCACAATAACAGGGAAGATCTTGAGCTTTTTCTGAACTAGAATAAAAATTAGTAGTTTTATTTTTGGTGAAAATGTCAGTCTATTGTTTAGCTTTTTAAAAATATACATTTGTGGCATTGTAATCAGTATTGAAATAGAGTTTGACATATTAGTTCTTGACAAAACTACACTACAAAGCAATAACATCTACATGGAGACAAGCAAGTGGCAAACCCTCCATCAGAAAAGTGACATGGTGCAGCTTTAAATAAAAATAAAGCGTACAATATTCCAAGTAGTTTTGCATTTACCTTTTTGATTATTTCTGGAGTCTCCTCATCATCCTGATTGTAGTCTTCATCTGAATGCTAAGGGTTATACAAATATATTAATTTATATAATATAACATGTTCTTCCATTGCTCTAAAGCTGAAATACTGTTCCAGATTATTACCGCAGCAGTTTTCCCGTCTTCACTTTCACTGACACTGTCTCGGTCACTGTCCATTGACATTTCTGTTGACGATGGAAGCATCAAGTTTAGCCAAATGTCTTATACAGCAAAAGTAAATATTATAATGAGCCTGAATATTACCGTCACTGGAGAGGTCGCCCAGCCCCACGTCGTCTTGTTCCATGAAAGCCTGAGAGCCGATTAGATATGGGAGCGGTCTGTCCACATACAGATCCTGAACCGGGGGAAAAAAATATTAATTTCTAGAATTATTCACGTCAAAATTGCGTCAGTATATTACTAGAGGGGTGAGGAAATGTGTTTTCATCTCTAAAACAATCTCAAATGTCACTATATAAATCTTCTGCCTTGAAGGACATGTATTATGCATTATTCGTATTGACCTTTAAACATGTTCTTCTGCTTTGGCAGCTCATGTTTTAGAACTTACATCTACTGAAAAAACACACATGATTCGCTTTCAAGAACTTTGTTTCCACCCCATCATTTTTACAGTGCATTTTGAAGTATTACATAAGTAACAGATGGTGGAAACAAAAGCTTGCTCCTGAAGCACATTGTTGTAATTCATGGGCTATATGGATGTTATGGACCTAAAAACATTAGAGAAAATTCACAAATTTTGAAGTTGTAAACTTGAAACAGTTTTGTTAGGATCATAGAAGGAGCAGAGGAATGGACCTTGTTAACAGGATTGATGAAAAACACTAAACATAACTCCAGGTATGTTTTTGACGAGGGGACAATGTGCCAGGCAAAGACCACACCCATTGAAAGACGCCAAAGCAGACGCCAAAGCAGACGCCACATGCAGACGCCACATGCAGACGCCACAAGCAGACGCCACAAGCAGACGCCACATGCAGACGCCACAAGCAGACGCCACAAGCAGACGCCACAAGCAGACGCCACATGCAGACGCCACAAGCAGACCCCCACATGCAGACGCCACATGCAGACGCCACAAGCAGACGCCACATGCAGACGCCACAAGCAGACGCCACATGCAGACGCCACATGCAGACGCCACAAGCAGACGCCACATGCAGACGCCACATGCAGACGCCACATGCAGACGCCACATGCAGACGCCACAAGCAGACGCCACAAGCAGACGCCACAAGCAGACGCCACATGCAGACGCCACATGCAGACGCCACAAGCAGACGCCACATGCAGACGCCACAAGCAGACGCCACAAGCAGACGCCACAAGCAGACGCCACATGCAGACGCCACATGCAGACGCCACATGCAGACGCCACATGCAGACGCCACAAGCAGACGCCACAAGCAGACGCCACAAGCAGACGCCACAAGCAGACGCCACATGCAGACGCCACATGCAGACGCCACATGCAGACGCCACAAGCAGACGCCACATGCAGACGCCACATGCAGACGCCACATGCAGACGCCACATGCAGACGCCACAAGCAGACCCCCACAAGCAGACGCCACATGCAGACGCCACATGCAGACGC
>NW_027316500.1:4326861-4411861 GCF_026437365.1 Eucyclogobius newberryi | reverse complement strand
TATATATATATATATATATATATATATATATATATAATATATATATATATATATATATATATATATATATATTATATATATATATATATATATATATAAAGTAGGGAAAGTGGAGGATAAAGCGGAAATGCATCTGCCTCTTGTATACCGTAAACATTCCTTTGATTACTACACTGAGCCACTTCCTCATGTGACGGTTGTAAATGTATAATGCATATTCTGTGACAGTGAGCTCACTGTCCATGGCCAAGACAGTATCAAAGTGACCTATTTTAACTGACATTAAAATAATAAAAACATCTAAATAGTTGTGTTAGTATATGTGTATTATTCAGCAGAGGAACAAGGTCAGGTGAGGTAGTTACTGCGGTAAGGGATTCAAACATTGGTCAAACTTGCTAAAAGTGTTTAATTAGCTAGTTTTGTATTAACAAGAACAGTTGAGATTATGAAGCAGCCGGGCCTAGACTAAGATGCTAGAGCGCATAGACTTTGATTCTTCAGTTGAAGTTAGCTTTGTGAATCAGTTTATTTCCCTCAGCTCACACTGAGCTTTAGCTGCAGCTATAGCCTCATTAGATCAAACTCACCAGGTCAGTGCTACGGTCAGTGCTACGTCTACGGTCAGTGTAACACCGTCAGGACTCGTTATAATACCACCTGCACAGTGCACTAACTTTGTGACAGTCTAAACGCCTAAAAGCGGACTTTCTTCTGCTGTTAGCAGTTAGCTCAACTTAGCTAGTTAGCTACAAACAACGTTAGTTACAGCCTCTTGAGTGCGACGTAAACAGACGTAAACGTGTCCTTACCTTTAGCGCTACTTTCAAACTGTTTTCGGAGGGAAAGGCCGAGGTCCTAAAGGCAGTGGAAAACTAGATCGATAATGTGAAATGTGGCCCTTTTCTCATTGGTCTTCTGACAGGTCAGCCATGTTCTGTCTGCAGACAGTCACCTGACTGCGGTCGCCTAGCAACGCAGGGAAAGTGGAGCGTTGGAGCTGAGGGCAGCTCGATAACACTGATGCGTCTGTACCGTGGATCCTCTGATGCACTGCAGTCTGTGTACTCTGTGAACACACATGTCTGTGATGTACTCTGTGAACACACGTCTGTAAATGTACTCTGTGAACACACATGTCTGTAAATGTACTCTGTGAACACACATGTCTGTAAATGTACTCTGTGAACACACGTCTGTAAATGTACTCTGTGAACACACGTCTGTAAATGTACTCTGTGAACACACGTCTGTAAATGTACTCTGTGAACACACGTCTGTAAATGTACTCTGTGAACACACATGTCTGTAAATGTACTCTGTGAACACACGTCTGTAAATGTACTCTGTGAACACACGTCTGTAAATGTACTCTGTGAACACACGTCTGTAAATGTACTCTGTGAACACACGTCTGTAAATGTACTCTGTGAACACACGTCTGTAAATGTACTCTGTGAAACACATGTCTGTAAATGTACTCTGTGAACACACATGTCTGTAAATGTACTCTGTGAACACACGTCTGTAAATGTACTCTGTGAACACACGTCTGTAAATGTACTCTGTGAACACACGTCTGTAAATGTACTCTGTGAACACACGTCTGTAAATGTACTCTGTGAACACACGTCTGTAAATGTACTCTGTGAACACACGTCTGTAAATGTACTCTGTGAACACACGTCTGTAAATGTACTCTGTGAACACACGTCTGTAAATGTACTCTGTGAACACACATGTCTGTGATGTACTCTGTGAACACACATGTCTGTAAATGTACTCTGTGAACACACATGTCTGTGATGTACTCTGTGAACACACATGTCTGTAAATGTACTCTGTGAACACACATGTCTGTAAATGTACTCTGTGAACACACATGTCTGTGATGTACTCTGTGAACACACATGTCTGTAAATGTTACTCTGTGAACACACATGTCTGTGATGTACTCTGTGAACACACATGTCTGTAAATGTACTCTGTGAACACACGTCTGTAAATGTACTCTGTGAACACACATGTCTGTAAATGTACTCTGTGAACACACATGTCTGTAAATGTACTCTGTGAACACACGACGTCTGTAAATGTACTCTGTGAACACACACGTCTGTAAATGTACTCTGTGAACACACACGTCTGTAAATGTACTCTGTGAACACACACGTCTGTAAATGTACTCTGTGAACACACACGTCTGTAAATGTACTCTGTGAACACACATGTCTGTAAATGTACTCTGTGAACACACATGTCTGTAAATGTACTCTGTGAACACACACGTCTGTGATGTACTCTGTGAACACACGTCTGTAAATGTACTCTGTGAACACACACGTCTGTAAATGTACTCTGTGAACACCATGTCTGTAAATGTACTCTGTGAACACACATGTCTGTGATGTACTCTGTGAACACACATGTCTGTGATGTACTCTGTGAACACACATGTCTGTAAATGTACTCTGTGAACACACATGTCTGTAAATGTACTCTGTGAACACACATGTCTGTAAATGTACTCTGTGAACACACATGTCTGTAATGTATCTGTGAAACACATGTCTGTAAATGTACTCTGTGAACACACGTCTGTAAATGTACTCTGTGAACACACATGTCTGTAAATGTACTCTGTGAACACACATGTCTGTAAATGTACTCTGTGAACACACATGTCTGTAAATGTACTCTGTGAACACACGTCTGTAAATGTACTCTGTGAACACACATGTCTGTAAATGTACTCTGTGAACACACATGTCTGTAAATGTACTCTGTGAACACATGTCTGTAAATGTACTCTGTGAACACACATGTCTGTGATGTACTCTGTGAACACACATGTCTGTAAATGTACTCTGTGAACACACATGTCTGGTAAATGTACTCTGTGAACACACACGTCTGTAAATGTACTCTGTGAACACACATGTCTGTGATGTACTCTGTGAACACACATGTCTGTAAATGTACTCTGTGAACACACGTCTGTAAATGTACTCTGTGAACACACATGTCTGTAAATGTACTCTGTGAACACACATGTCTGTAAATGTACTCTGTGAACACATGTCTGTAAATGTACTCTGTGAACACACATGTCTGTAAATGTACTCTGTGAACACACGTCTGTAAATGTACTCTGTGAACACACATGTCTGTAAATGTACTCTGTGAACACACGTCTGTAAATGTACTCTGTGAACACACATGTCTGTAAATGTACTCTGTGAACACACATGTCTGTAAATGTACTCTGTGAACACACATGTCTGTAAATGTACTCTGTGAACACACATGTCTGTAAATGTACTCTGTGAACACACATGTCTGTAAATGTACTCTGTGAACACACATGTCTGTAAATGTACTCTGTGAACACACGTCTGTAAATGTACTCTGTGAACACACACGTCTGTAAATGTACTCTGTGAACACACACGTCTGTGATGTACTCTGTGAACACACATGTCTGTAAATGTACTCTGTGAACACACATGTCTGTAAATGTACTCTGTGAACACACATGTCTGTAAATGTACTCTGTGAACACACATGTCTGTAAATGTACTCTGTGAACACACATGTCTGTAAATGTACTCTGTGAACACACGTCTGTAAATGTACTCTGTGAACACACATGTCTGTAAATGTACTCTGTGAACACACATGTCTGTAATGTACTCTGTGAACACACGTCTGTAAATGTACTCTGTGAACACACATGTCTGTAAATGTACTCTGTGAACACACGTCTGTAAATGTACTCTGTGAACACACATGTCTGTAAATGTACTCTGTGAACACACATGTCTGTAAATGTACTCTGTGAACACACATGTCTGTAAATGTACTCTGTGAACACACATGTCTGTAAATGTACTCTGTGAACACACATCTGTAAATGTACTCTGTGAACACACATGTCTGTGATGGACTCTGTGAACACACATGTCTGTAAATGTACTCTGTGAACACACATGTCTGTGAATGTACTCTGTGAACACACATGTCTGTAAATGTACTCTGTGAAACACATGTCTGTAAATGTACTCTGTGAACACACATGTCTGTAATGTACTCTGTGAACACACGTCTGTAAATGTACTCTGTGAACACACATGTCTGTGATGTACTCTGTGAACACACATGTCTGTAAATGTACTCTGTGAACACACATGTCTGTGATGTACTCTGTGAACACACATGTCTGTAATGTACTCTGTGAACACACATGTCTGTGAATGTACTCTGTGAACACACATGTCTGTAAATGTACTCTGTGAACACACATGTCTGTAAATGTACTCTGTGAACACACATGTCTGTGATGTACTCTGTGAACACACATGTCTGTAAATGTACTCTGTGAACACACATGTCTGTAAATGTACTCTGTGAACACACATGTCTGTGAATGTACTCTGTGAACACACATGTCTGTGAATGTACTCTGTGAACACACATGTCTGTAAATGTACTCTGTGAACACACATGTCTGTGAATGTACTCTGTGAACACACATGTCTGTGAATGTACTCTGTGAACACACATGTCTGTGAATGTACTCTGTGAACACACATGTCTGTAAATGTACTCTGTGAACACACATGTCTGTAAATGTACTCTGTGAACACACATGTCTGTAAATGTACTCTGTGAACACACATGTCTGTAAATGTACTCTGTGAACCCACATGTCTGTAAATGTACTCTGTGAACACACATGTCTGTAAATGTACTCTGTGAACACACGTCTGTGATGTACTCTGTGAACACACATGTCTGTAAATGTACTCTGTGAACACACACGTCTGTGATGTACTCTGTGAACACACATGTCTGTAAATGTACTCTGTGAACACACATGTCTGTAAATGTACTCTGTGAACCCACATGTCTGTAAATGTACTCTGTGAACACACATGTCTGTAAATGTACTCTGTGAACACACGTCTGTGATGTACTCTGTGAACACACATGTCTGTAAATGTACTCTGTGAACCCACATGTCTGTAAATGTACTCTGTGAACACACATGTCTGTAAATGTACTCTGTGAACACACATGTCTGTAAATGTACTCTGTGAACACACATGTCTGTAAATGTACTCTGTGAACACACATGTCTGTAAATGTACTCTGCTAATGTAGGATTATGATATCCAGAGCCTTGCAAATAAATGCTGGTAAATGTATGCCGTAAACTGCTGTCTCATTAAAATGACTCAATACACTATAATCATACGAACTAAAAAATAATTGAGACAATTTTCAAATGAGGTTACTTCAATTCAATCTTCTAGTGTATAAAAGTAAAACTGAATGTCAAGAGCTTTTATAGGCCACGTTCACTTTCATTCAGAGGTTTTAAGTTCATAAAGCTGGTCACGTAAAGGAATAGTGATATATTACGTTAACAATCATGAAATCACAGTTTCTTCTCACTTAGGGTTTGTTGGAGGAAATGTGCTGCTTTGGAGAGACATTCTACTCTATTGAAAACACAATCCCAACAACCTGAGTAAATAAAGCGACAGGTCAGGGCTAAAATGACCTAAGCCTAATATTGTTTTTTAAAATAACCCAGTAAAAGTTGTTATGCAATGAAAAATACTTTAGAAATCCAGGCTTGCCTTTGATAGAATATGTATTTTCAACAGCGTCTCTGGGCAAAGAACTCAAAGAAATGTGATTCTATAAATGAAAGTCTGTTCAAACGAAAACTTTTAATTCACAAACAACCTTTTTCACTGATATAAAAAACACTGGTTCACTGATATAAAAAACACTGGTAGAAAACAGTAGAAAACTATGTAAAAACACAGAAACAGCATATACAATATGGGAACAGATGCAATAAATTACTTAATCAATTAGCTAATTATTTATCAAATAATTAAATACCTATAAAGATGAAGACTGCAACAAGAGCAGTCTTTCTGTGTGCTTCAAGGCAGAACATTTTGGAAAATATTTGAAATTTATTTGTTAGACAAAAACAAACAATAGAATATAGTGCAAAAGTCAGAATAAATCCCTGAAATATGTGCATAATGTGTGTACTCTGGAGTCAGCTTGTTTGGACCAGTGTGAGCAGAGCCGTGGCCCCTGTGTGTCTCTGCATGTCCCCGCACCGAGACTCAGGGGACAGGGGCTCCTCTGAGGACGGGGGCCCATCTAAAGACGGGGGCCCATCTAAGGACGGGTGCCCATCTAAGGACGGGTGCCCATCTAAGGTCGGGTGCCCATCTAAGGTCGGGTGCCCATCTAAAGACGGGTGCCCATCTGAGGACGGGTGCCCATCTGAGGACGGGTGCCCCTCAGAGGACGGGTGCCCCTCAGAGGAGGGGGGCCCCTCAGAGGACGGGGGCCCCTCAGAGGACGGGGGCCCCTCAGAGGATCGGGGCCCCTCAGAGGACAGCTCTGTCTCCATGTCCATCTCACAGGCTTCTTCAGTGCATTTGGACATCTTCTTGACACTTCCTTCGTCATTGTTTTTCGCAACAAACTATGAAAAAAAAACAAGCATTTCAATTAAAAGCAAATATTTTACAATTAATCATAATTGAAAGTATATATTTTCCTAATTATCAATTTGTTTGGTGGGATTGTAAATTTAGTAAATATTAATCAGTGTTTTATTGACAGTTATTGAAGAAAATTTGAAGGAAATAATTAAAAAATAAAAATAATACAAGAAGTAATGCAGCGTTCAAAAGGAATCCATCCACGCCATCGTCAATACACAAAATTCCATCCAAAACTGCACGAAACATATTTTAAAGCATGTTTAAACATTTACTGAACAAATTAAAAGATGATATTTGTGAAATCATAACTATTGTGTAAACTAGACGAGCTTTGGCCTGTGTTTACAGTACAGTTGCTAGGAAACAGTTGTGGATTTACCTCTACATACGTCGCATCTGCTGCAGAACTAGGCTTTTTAGCTAAATCTTTACTATAATTATCTTATCTATGTTTTAGTAAAATGAGAAGTTGGACCTGTCTTATGCAATTTAGGTAAATGTTTCCCGTCATCAAATTCAGGTTGTCCCAATGTTTTGGCCGCCCTCTTTCTCTCCCTCTTTCTCCCTCTCCTTTTTTCTAACGGTACAGCGTAAAACACATACTTTGAAGAGGTAAAACTACAGTAGGTGGCGGTAAATCATCTTTTCAGTTGGCTGCCAACCGCCATTAAAAGTGACAGAAGAATATTTTGTCCCCGATATAGACCAGAATTAGTCTTGGTTTAGTTCTGATGCAACTATGACATACAACTATACATTCAGTATTTTAGAATACAAATATTTTGAACACTAAACTATTCGTCTCAAGATTCTGACCTGGTCAAGCTCTCCGTTTTGGCAGTCCATTCCTTCAGCTCGCCTCCTCGTCTCCTCCGTGAGCTCGTCCACTACTTCTGCAGTTGCACTTGTAAGGCTCGTCTTCTCTACTGTGCTCTCAGTCTCTTCATTTTGTGTCACAACCACCACATCATCGTCATCGTCGTCGTCGTCCTCCTCCTCCTCCTCCATCTTGGCTCCATCTTCCATCTTCTCCTCTGCGTCCTCCTCTTTGCCCGAAACACCGTCTTTTTCTTTGACTTCCTGACTTGACTCAATCTCTTCGATGTCTTGGCTTCCTCCACAGTCTCCTTGCAATGGCTGCCAGTAGTCATACAGTTGGCCCTTATGGAAAAATGAAACGGTTTTAGTTTTTTTTTTTTTTGGTGCGTAAAATGGCAAATAGGCTGGTGTACATTTAGAGGTCTTGTTTTCCGAAGTAGCCTCTGCCATTTTGTGTAGATCCGTGCCACAAGGTCCTTCACCTGAAAGAGAAGAAATGGTGTGAACACTGATGTTGTAACATATCTGAAGTTGCTTTAGTAACAATGTTGCAATGAGTTTATAAGCTTAGCTTTTATGCATCATAAATTGTGTATTGTTAATGCTGCAAAGTTTAAAGATCCCATATCATGCTATTTTTCCTGTTTCGTAGTCTACCCTAAGGGTATATTTGATAATAATAAGTGTTGTGCAACACCCATAACATAATAGTTATGAAATATCACCCAGACCTTGGACCCCTCTCACAAACCCGGAAAAGCCCACGGCTTGGTTTGAGATTCGCCCCCACCCTTGCGAAGAGCGATCTGCCTCCCCCGCCCACCCCGTGATGTAGTCTCAGCGAGAGCGTGCGACCCCGCCCACCCCGTGATGTAGTCTCAGCGAGAGCGTGCGACCACGCCCACCCCGTGATGTAGTCTCAGCGAGAGCGTGCGACCACGCCCACCCCGTGATGTAGTCTCAGCGAGAGCGTGCGACCCCGCCCACCCCGTGATGTAGTCTCAGCGAGAGCGTGCGACCACGCCCACCCCGTGATGTAGTCTCAGCGAGAGCGTGCGACCCCGCCCACCCCGTGATGTAGTCTCAGCGAGAGCGTGCGACCCCGCCCACCCCGTGATGTAGTCTCAGCGAGAGCGTGCGACCACGCCCACCCCGTGATGTAGTCTCAGCGAGAGCGTGCGACCCCGCCCACCCCGTGATGTAGTCTCAGCGAGAGCGTGCGACCCCGCCCACCCCGTGATGTAGTCTCAGCGAGAGCGTGCGACCACGCCCACCCCGTGATGTAGTCTCAGCGAGAGCGTGCGACCCCGCCCACCCCGTGATGTAGTCTCAGCGAGAGCGTGTGTGCCCCACCCACCCTGTGATGTAGTCTCAGCGTGGAGACACAGCATATACAGCTCTGGCGCTCCATCGTCTGTGCCAGCACTTAAATGTAACTTTGTTGTAAGTTCCACAACACAAGTCCAAAGATTCGCAGGCTCTCCTGTGCAACGTGAAACTAACCGCGGTGGCTCTTCCGCATACACGCGTGGAGCAACAGTCTCCGCGGCACCTCTCACCCTCCCTCCCTCGACTAAACACAGTGAATAGTTTGAGACTGCAAAAATTGGTTGCAAAATAGTAACAATTTCAAATCAAATAGAGTATGAGCTAACCCGCATTTGCTATTGGTGGTTACAATGCGAGTACGTTTGTGTAAAGCAGCTGCGTTTACACTTATACACACTCAGAATATGGATTTATCTTGGACTAAAGCAGGAGTATCAAATAGGTCTGACTCTGGACCCCCAAGTAATTTGGTCTGGCCCAGTTTCCCATCATTAAAAATTTATGATTTAATTTGACTCAGTATGGGCTATTTTTAATAGACGTGAAGCGAATTGAAATAATAGGTCGTGGTCTGGGGCTGCTGCGGCTCAGAGAACTCAAAAAACATTCATGATACTGTGCATTTGGCCTGGTGACAGCTGCATTTGTTCTCATGCACTAAAGTCCCGCTTAAGTCCCGCTTTATAGTTTGTTTTTCTGGTAAATATGGTTTGACCCTGGTCTTTTAGTCGAGTCAGGTTTCTGATATATACTGGGTTTGCGTTGTCTGGGATTTATGTGCTTTTGTCCTGTTTTTAGTCATACAATATTGTTATGATATTTTGACTTCTCTGAAAGTAAAGTCCTATGTTGATTTCTGATGTTGAATTGTGCCACTGTGAGTTGTTTGTGGATATTATAGAGGCCCCCGGACCTTAGCGCCAGGCTTTTAGCTAGGATTTGAAAACACCTCGTCCAACCGGGGACTTAAATTGTTTTCGCTCGCGCCGAAGAAGGCTATGGAACGCAAATATGTGTATCACAAGCTTTTTTCTATGCTTTTACAAAATAAAGCGGCGCTTTTAACGCGGACGCGACTACACAGCGATCTAGAGCGGCGTCCGCACACCTCTTGTATCATATTGCCTTTCGCCCGTGCAGATCACACTCCGCCACTTAGGAGCGGCGTATCGCGCCGTATTTGACATGGTATTTGGCAAACGTGGAGCTTCGGCATTTTCCAGACCACGGCTCGGCAGCCAATCAGAGCCAAGCACACAAACTTTGCCGACCAATCAGCGTGCAGAATGCAAATTTTCACTTGTAAACACTCAACTGTCATGGCGCGGACCACGGCGGACTATCGTCAAACGCTTCCCAGCCCGATTTAATGATATTCCCTTTTCTAAAATGTATTAATAAAAATTACACCGTCCTTGCCCTCGAAAATGTCTGTCCACATGTCGAGAGACCCCGTCCAAAAAACGGGAAGACGGCCCTCTAGCTAAAAGCCTGCTTAGCGCTCTGAAAAATCTGGCCTCCTTTAAAATATAATTGGAGACTGGACTAAAAGAACTAAACTTGTACAAGACATGACGATAGTAACATCAAGACTTAACTGGGCTCAGACTAGAACCACTCCAGGCAGGAAAGTGGCATAAAACATATTATGAAGACTTTTGTCAATCGCTGCATAATATGAAGCAGAAAAAAACTAATAGAGGAGCCATTAGGTGCATTTGGGGAGTTCCATCAGCACTAAACTCACTTGCCTATCCTCGATTAAAATGTGAGATAAATTCTAAGTGAATAACTCACCTTACTCCGATAAAGACACTTCTCACTCTCTCTGATGTGACACTTCACATGGCGCTCCAGCTCGGAACACAGACGCAGCAGATGCTCCTATGTGACAAAACAAAAATATACATTATACACAAAGATAAAAAACAAAGATAAGTTCAAGTCCTTTGACAAAACGGGGACAAACCTTCTGGTGAGGTGGGAAGAACTGCACATTGGTAGCTTCATTTGTCAAAGTCAAAAGGCTGTAGCAGAGGTAGTACGCCTGAAAAAATGCAAAAAACAACAGCAATGTTATGATAAGGAATACAGAGGGGGGAGCGCAACTTCAGTTGCTTCAGTTCAAAGTATGAAGGCTTTGTGCAGTCACTCTCTCCCATCATCAAGACGAGATCAATTGGTGAAAAATAATGCAACACTGGATGAAAATGAATCTGCAGAGGCATATTGAAACTATGCCACAGTAAATCTGTGCAGTAATCAAAACTAAAGACGGTCCCACCAAATATTAGAGCCTCTTTTTTCTGTGGCAACTTTTTTTTTGGACAGGCAGTGAAGCATCGACCTGAGATTTAAGATTTGGTTAACAAAAAGCATTAGATATTTTTACCAGATTGTAAAACAAAATCAAATGAGAGCTTTGATATTTATGTTATTTATTATAAATATATATATATATTTTTTTAAACTTTCGATTATAATAACCCTACGACCGAAATCTTTATTAAAGCATACAAATCAGACCTTTCAAGGGGAATAGTACATAAAGTATATAAATGCATTAATGACCTGGACAGCTAATGTACTAAATATATTCAAAATAAATGGGAAAGAGGGTGATTTTGTTTTGGCGGACGAGGAGTGGGAAGATATATGTGCAAAGTCCCATGTGTGGAAGGAATTCTGTTGGAAGAATGTGATAACCCCATGTCAAAGTGCACATTATTCACAGGGAGGGGCTGAATGTGGGAGAAAGGCACACCATTATTATGTGTTCTGGGACTGTCCTGTTGCACACAAATATTGGACAGAAATTAAAAAAAGCATTGCACTGTTTTTTACACCACCATCCCACTCAATTTCAGAACTATGTGTTTGGGCCTCAAAACCCCTGTCATGGACCCAATACATGTACAAAAATGGAAGACACAAACTGTGCCAACGATTAAAGACAGGACCGATACAATAATGGACATACGGAAAATTGCTGCGATTGCGGCATCCAGTTTTGCGATATTGAGACCTTTGCGATATATTGTGCAGCCCTAGTTTTAACATCATCCAAATAGTGCTGTTAAATGTATGGAAGCCCAGGCTCTAACCGGCGCCCCGACCTCTGCATGTGTCGCCTTCTAATAACATAAGGCAAACGATGATTGAAATGTGATTAGTGTGTGAAAAGTGCAGTGGGTGGTACCTGCTGGTCGAGGAGCGCCGTGTCCTCGCTGTCCTCTGTGTGGCTGTGGTGGGACAAGCGCAGGACAGAGGGGAGCAGAGAGGACGGCCTCATCCTCCACACGTACAGCCTCAGGTCACACAGCTGAAGGAGACAACAACAGTCCTGAGTCTTAGTGTTCTGCTGGACATTGAACCTGTTCTAGGAGAGGCTCAGAAAGTCACCTGCAGGTCTTTGGCTCTGGGTTTGTACTTGCACCTCCCGTCCAACAGTTTGGAAATCATGGAGAGGCTCAGATGGTGACGGAGATTCCTAAACGGGAGAGAAAAATGTACATTAGAACGGTAAATATAGATTCTGTATCTGCATTTTTACGTGTTGTACTTTTGCTTTATTCTTACATTATTGCTTTTGTTCCACTGTTATTTCTTGCAAATAAGCTTAAACTTTATTTTGATTGGATGTACTAATTTCCCATTATCTGCAGTATTAAGCAGCGTTTACTGAAATTAAAGTTTCAAGAGCAAAGACAAAATAAATCAACTGTAGTCTGTCTATTGGAAAAATGATTTGCTGTTGCAGATTTTCCAGTAAAAATACCTTTAGTGTGCATTTTGTTACTTTTCCATGAACTGGTCGACATTTAGTATTTGTGGTCCCAAATTTGTGGACCTAAATTTGAGTCTCCAAGGGATTCCCAATAAGACTAGCTTGAATTATAATGAAGGGATAGAACGTTAACGGCTTATTATTGCGCATTAGTATTCTAGACCTTTCCAGGACAGACACAGCCTGGGACTGAGAAACGTTCTAAATCATTTACTTCAATTGGAGGTAGCAAAATAAGAACATACATTTTGTGCATATTTACCAATGCCAACTTTCAGCTACAATGTCAATTACGTTTACTAAAAAGGAAGGTTTAAGATAAAACATTTCATTGTAAAGCTGTATTTGGCTGCTTTATTTTTGATGTCTTTTTTCCAGTAGAACTTTGGATTTAAGACATGTTTATTACATGGCTTGTAGGATTTATGCATATTCTTCTGGTCTTCTTCCTCTGGTCTTCTTCCTCTGGTCTTCTTCCTCTGGTCTTCTTCCTCTGGTCTTCTTCCTCTGGTCTTCTTCCTCTGGTCTTCTTCCTCTGGTCTTCTTCCTCTGGTCTTCTTCCTCTGGTCTTCTTCCTCTGGTCTTCTTCCTCTGGTCTTCTTCCTCTGGTCTTCTTCCTCTGGTCTTCTTCCTCTGGTCTTCTTCCTCTGGTCTTCTTCCTCTGGTCTTCTTCCTTGGAGGCAAACGCCAACTCTCCCATTGAAAATGCATTGGAGCTAATGTATGGAACAGCACCAGACTTTAGGAGTCTGTTTGCAAACACTGGAAGGGCCTATGGCGGTTACTGTTCTATGACATGTTAATTAACCTTAAAGCAAAGTATTTTAGACAGTAGTTTGTCAGGAGGAACGTTTTTGTAGCCCGCCTGTGAACTGGTAATTTGAACAAATACAGAAACTGTAGAATAACCGTACTTTCCACGGGCATGTTCAGGCAGCAGTTGAACCAGATGACACATGTTGTGGTGGTCGTCTGTGAGGTCAGTCACAGCCATGCAGATTTTAGGCATCTGGGAAAATGTAAACGCAACAGTTTAATAAACGATAGACACAAATGAAGCTTTTAGTCATACATTTTTTAAAACCAGGATTCAGTTCACCCCCATGCCATGAGACTGGATGTTTTGTTCTCTGTAGGACACTATAATACCCATTATGTTTATTGACCTTATTTTGCCCCGCCAGCTTCTCCCTCTTTACCACAGATTAGCACTTCCGTTGTAATGGCACTTCCAGTCGAGCAGGAACTTCATTCACTTCCCTTCAAAAGTCTGGCCACTAATATATGCTATAAAATAGTTTGATGTGTGTAAAATATCCAATGTTCTTATGACTAACAAGTCAACAATGCACCGATTCCCTCCTGGGCGGCCTCAAAATGGCTTTTTAGTCCGTGTAGAACTTATTTTCTCTGGAGGTCACAGCCCTGTGTTCACTACTACAACCAGAAGGAGGATTACATCACCAGACGGCCTTCTGGAATAAGGGCCGCCAATAATTAAATATTATTCAAATAGTTGGCGGTTTGCGATGACCAGCTTGGGACTATGCTGCATCCATGTGGTCAAAGTGCTCGGGATTTGGAGATGAGAACAACAGTAACCAACGATACAACCACCAAGTCCTTGACAGCGTTTAACAGAGCTAGCCAGAAAGATTTGCTGTCATTAGCCTTCTCCAAAAATGTACTTTGTTTGTTTTGGAAAACATCTTAACATTTTTACTTTAACAAGCTATCGTTATGTTGAGGACTGATAAAACACTTTAACAAATGACAGTAAACCCCTAAATGTAGTAACGTTTGGCCAAAGAGCCAAATGTTTAGCATAACTTAAAGATGACGTGTGAATAGTAGCATCAGGAAGCGGCTTTAGACCAGTTCCTGAGTCGTTTTTCTGATATGTGCATTTTTCAACTCAGCAGTGTAATCAATAGGTCTAGAGCCAATCCTGAGGCTGGAAAAAAAACTGGAAAAGTATTTAGATTGTGTTGTCAATTTGATCTATGTTCATTAAGAGGGCTCAGATTAAGGATTTTCACTTGTATAGCGGTGCTGCTACACAATCCGTAAATGTTTTCAAATTTGTATAGCAATTTGATAATTGCATAGCAAAACACAAAAGTGACTAACAATCAATATTTCCCATTGATGTATTATTTATTTCAAATGTATTTGTAAATATTCTATTTATTTATTTTAAACTCTTAACAAATTAACTTTTAAACACTTAATTTTTTTCTAAATAAAATAGAAAACTTGCAAATAAAATTATTTGTTGAACAAATTAATGAACACCAAGTCACATGGCCTTATTTACAACTTTCTTCCATATCATAATCATCAGATGACTATTTGCATGAGTCTCATTTACATATGAATTGTCTTTACACTCACTAGTTACATATCACCACCAGAGTCGTCATGACGATGAGCTGTTTGTAACTTCTTACACCCAAAACACGTCTTGGTTTTGTCCTGGACATGAGTGAGTTTGACCCCTTTGACTTCCACATCTTCGGGGTTCTCTGGGTGAAACGGGAGCGCGCGCGGAGGCGACGAGGGGTTTGATGAGCGCTGTGTCTCTCTGATCTCACGACAATAACTATGTGTTACACAATAACTATGTGTTACACATAACTATGTGAGATCAGCGAGACGCGGTGCTCATAAAGCCCCTCGCCGCCTCCGCGCGCGCTCCCGGTGGCCCCTCCCGCTCTCCAGTTTTCACATGCGTTATCTGTGACAGCAGCGGGACCTGTCAAGTGTGTCATGCTGTTGTTGACAATCGATTGACGAGTGATCAGTGCTTTTTTATGCGCTTTGGTTATACAATTGAACACAATTTTTTTGTATCGCAAAAGCTGCAATACAAAAACACTTTTTTCTGACAAACGCATCGCATTTGAGAGAAATTGCGTCGCATTTTGCGATGCGATACCACTTATTCTGAACCCTGATTAATCTACGATATATATTTTAATCCAAATAAAATTTTAAGGAGACATTATGCTTTTCTCAGGCTCTTAGTATTGAACTATAACAAGAACAAATCATTTTTTTTACATTGTGTTCATTGCAAACTGTAATATTGATATTTAAACGACTTGAATAATAGAAACAGCTTCATTTAAAACTGATAAGCCTCTTCATAGTCACCGTAACAAGCAGCAGATTGTCATTTACAGGTTTTTATTTTAGTGGCTACGTGACATTTTAGAACGCTATGTTTGTCACTCAGTCTTAATTTGTCAATATTGGTACGGGGATGTGGGCGGGGATATGGGGTGGGTGAAAACAGGACTTTTCTGAGCACTGGAGTCTCAGTTGAAGGACAAATCGGGATTACTCAAACATGCAGGAATCAATCCAAACACACCTCTGAGTAAACTAACGAGGAGGAAACACAGTTGTAACAAGGTTAATAAATAATATGTCCCCCCTGGACTCTGGTACCGTGTCGTCCCAGTGGCGGATGTTGTTGAGGAGCTTGTAAAGGAGAGGCTCGAGCTCCACGCTGGTCTGCAGGACGAGGCGCGTCTCCAGGCTGACCGTACAGAGCATGGTCAGGAGCAGCAGCAGCTCACGGTCAGAGTAGGCCCGCGGACACAGTCCCAAGCAGCAGTCAACGTACTGCACACAAATTACACACACGTTTACAAGGAATAAACATCTGTAAACAAAACCTTCTGAATTCTGAAATGGACACAACTGGAGGACAAAGTGAGACACTGGAATTAACCTTTTAATATAACAAAATATGAAAAGTGTAGGTGGTTTTGGCAAATGAAAATAGCTCAGATACATCAAAGTCTGGTTCAAACACCTTGTATATTGTATTTTACATTTTGGTTTATTTAAAAAGGTGATAATTTATTTGATGAAGGCAAAATCCTGTTTTTTTTAAGGTTTTACTGAACAAATGTTTGTTTTTAAAGCATTCTAAGGGTTATTTGCAGGGACGTGCATTCAGGGGAGGCAGGGGAGGCAGGGTCTCACCTGTCAATCTTGGGGGAATTTTTTTTTTTTTTTTTTAAATAAAATCTAAAAAAATATTAATATTTTGTTATCTGGTATATATTATAAACCCACTTTCCGTTTGAATCCAATATCGAACAATATTTTGTCAAATAAGAATGTCAAAATGTTCAGATGTTTGCCGTTCAGATACAGGGAGGAGGCTGCAGCTGCTCAGCCTCTGGAGCACACGCACTCCTCACTCGCCTTGAACCTCACCCGCCTTGAACCTCACCGCACGTCACTGGTTAGTTGGTACTCACCTTGAACATGTTTTTACAGTTGTGTTCCGGAAAAGTGCTCGGTGTTTGGTTGGAAGGACTCTCACTCTTAATGTAGACCTTTTCACTAAAAAAATAAAACATTTAGGCTACATATAGTGACATTCAGTACATTTTCTTTACAAGCAAAAAATAGAGCTGAGAATCAGTGGTTTTCTGATAACACTGGACAAATTTAGGGCTGGAACTAGGTAAGTATTTAAGTAGTCGACTATTTCTATTGTGCATTTAGACTTTTAAATACATTTTTTACCAATTAAATTATGAAAATGTGTTATTGTTGTAAATCATAAAACAATAATACATTTTAGACATTTTGATTAAATAATGGCACGGTCTTTGTTATAAAAGGGGTTTTCATGCGTTTCAGAGTCTGTATAGTAAGAATGCTTGCAATAATCAAAAATAGCATTTTTTAATTGTCAACTGGTCATGATTAATTGTTTAATCATTGCAGCCCTAATCATCATTAGCAGTACAAACAAAATGTATTATATGAGAAAACAAAAAATCCAGATATTATTGTGAGAAGTTGAATACAACCAGTTCAATTTGTAGGCCATGCCATAGGTATTAAAATATTGATACTGGCAAATATCAATTATCGGCCGTAACAGCAAGTCATGCATATCAGCCGTAAACAATTATTTTTGGGATTATCTCTATGAATAAGAGTACTCACAGTAGATCTCCATCAGAGAAGTGCGGCTGCAGAGTCTCCAGGGGGAACAGTGACACAAAAGGCACCCCCATGTTCATGAGCACCAGGGTCACGTCTGCTATAGAGGGCACCCACACCAGGAACGTCCGACTCCCACTCACTTCAAAAACACACAGGAAGAACGCTTTTGTATACAGACGGGGCAGATCTGTACACATACATGTTAGAAGATCGATACGATTCATGCCATACTGTGGATTATTGCCAAAGGAACATCTCCACGGACAAAAAGCAGGTGGAGGCTCTTCCAGGCCAAGTACGAGTCAAGTTTGGGTGGTCCCGCTCACAGTAGGACACAGTTTTTACTTTTAGTTCAATAAAAGTGCATGTTTATATTTTAGCCCGTATGTTTATTACCGGTATATATTATAATATAAGATAAGAGAACCTTTTTTTTTCTCCCACAATGGGGAAATTCCAATTGCAACACAGATTAGGCACAGAAACAGAGATTAGGAACAGTAGAGGAATGATAAAAACAGATAACTTACTTAAAAGTAATACTTAAATCTGGTGTAAATATATTATAGGCAATAACGTTTTTAGATGAATTCATAAATCTCAGATTTGAAGTAGATTTTAGATAATTAAATCTTTTCATGCTTTTAATATAATGTAAATGAATTAATGAATCAATAAAACCTAAGCCGGTTGTAAATGCTCGTATGGAAGTCCATGTCCAGAGGCTGAATCTAAGAATAAACGAAGCACTTACATCTTTGAGTAGCAGCGGTGTACGCGATATCAGTGAGAGCCTGGAGTATCTTCACTGACAACATTCTGTCACTGTGAACGCACAACATCTGAGAGCAAAGGGAAAACAGATTGAAACGTTATTAGTAAAACACAGAGAAACCGCCAGAGTGAGGGTTTATGGGGGTTCTACCTTGAAGAGAAGGCGTGTGATCTGAGAAGGGCAGGGCGAACCCTCGTAGGCCTCTTGGAACAGTCCAATGTTCACGTACAGTTTGAACTGAGCGTGACTGGACCTGAAAAAAGACACAACTTCAGAATGTCGGTGTAATCCCTCATTCGTCCAGGCGTGTTCCATAGTAGAAAAAGCTTCAGTTGTAGTCATCTGGACTCAGTTTGAAAAAGTAGACGTTTCGACTCTCATCCAAGAGTCATTGTCAATAAAAGAATTTAGGTCGAGAACTCCGATATTAATACTGTTCTGTGGTAAGACCCGCCCATTGGGAGGAGCCTTCCTGAAGTAGAAAGAGTTGTTGGTTTCAACAGAAACTCCCCCCTTGTATCTACCGAGCTAGCCTATTCAGAATCTTAATGGGCTGTTAAAACCTCTTTGTCTTAGTGAGACCCTGGCTCAACCACCCTGAGTACCTGATTAGCATTTGAATTCCCTGGTCCTTTACCTTTCCAGGGGTTCAGTATCCCATTATAGATAACAGGAAGATTAAACCTAAGCCCTCCATTTCTGTTTAAAGAAGGTCTTTCTTTTTTAACAAAAATAGCTTCCTTGACTCCTCTTTCAAACCATATTTTCTCCCTGCTTAGAATCTTTACCTCACCGTCTTCAAACGAGTGATTAGAGGCTTCAAGATGGAGATGCACGGCACTCTGTGGACCTGAACTAGTATTTCTTCTGTGCTGATAAAGCCTCTTGTGTAGAGGCTGTTTCGTCTCACCTATGTAACGTTCTTTACAACTTTCTTCACTGCATTGGATCGAATAAACTACATTGCTCTGTTTTTGAGTCGGCAATTTGTCCTTTGGGTGAACCAGTTTTTGTCTTAAAGTGTTGCCCGGTTTAAAATAAACAGGGACTTCGTGTTGTCTAAAAATTCTCTGCAGTTTTTCCGACAGGCCAGACACATAAGGGATAGAAACACCCTGAGAAGGAAGGGTGTTTCTATCAGATGACTACAACTGAAGCTTTTTCTACAACTTCAGAATGTAACAAGAAATGATGTTCCATTCTGTAATCTCTGTGTCGCAGCACCTGAGGCTTAAAGCCACCTCCGTTATGTCAATTGTGAAAATACAAACCAACTAAACAACAAGTGAGTCATGAGGGCTAAATGAGTTCATGTCGGGACAGGTTTGTCACAAAAAAGCAGTGACGCAGATTCGTACTCAGATATTTGTGTTGAGTGGGAGAGTTAGAACGCTGCTGAAGCTGATTCAAGAACAGCGCGTACGCTGTAAATTACAGTAACTGACAGCAGTAAACACCGCTCTGAGGGGCTAGAAGCAGAAAGGAACTGAATTTGTGAATTGACAGCGTTTTCTGTCAGAATGGTTTTATGGCAGAGCCTCTGACAAAGTCATGCTAAAGGTAACAGTGCCATGTTTTGAGCCTTAAAACAGACTGTATGAGAAGAAAGTGGCACCACAAACATGTCCACAGCACACACTACTCTGGCTCTCGCCCCTCGTACAGTGTGAGCAGGTCAGAGTATCCCTCCACCAATCAGTATAGTGCGCACTAGAAAGTAAACTACCAAAAACAAGATACTCGTTTGAATGAGTATTGATCCTGGCCCCTTCAACTCTGTCACTGTTCTATCAGACAGTCACCTTTCAGACAATGTAGCGGACAGATGATTTCACTATCGACCTGTTCTTGCGTACCTGAGCAGCAGAGTGTTTGTCAGTCTTTATTTCGTGTCTCTAGCCTTGAAACTTTTCAGAGAAACCTGACATGTAGGTCTTAGAAACTAATTTGTTTTTTATATTAAAAGGCAATCATCAACCCCACTGTAAATAATCCAATGACAAACGACATGTCTCTTCCCCAAAACCGCCAGAAATTGTACTTTTAGATATTATTAATTCATCGTAATGGTCAAAAGTTTCATCTTAAAATGGAGGAAAGCAGAGAAATAAACAAGGAAACAAGAGCTGTATAAGCGCCGCCCCCAAAACTGAATACTTGGACATATATATTATGGACAAAAAAAATCTGATTAAAGCCAGAAGAGCATATTTTGTCCAAACACTAAATGTGAGTGGTCAAAAAAATTCTATGGTCAAAAAAAATTAAAAATTCAATGTTGGTATCAAAAAAGATAAAAGTTAATTTCGAAAGTTCAGTATTGTGACAATCTCGTGTGATATTGAGTCACAGTGTGAGTTTGGGAATAATCAACATCTTAAAGGGATGTCTAAATGTGAATCTTAGTATCATACAAATTGCAAAATAATGTGAAGCCATTTGAAAATAAAATAGGTTAAGATTAGATCAGTGAGAACACAACAGTTAAATCCAGACCATAAAAGCGTCTTCTGTGCCGTCTCTTGTGGGTTGAGCGTGCACTGGCGGAGCTGCAGTGTGTTTTGGTTGAAGATGCAGCCGAACTTCTCCAAATGAAAGACTTCATGTCCAGGAGGCACTTCTCGGATTGCATTGGAAAACAAGGAATACCGCTGGAGGATCTCTCTGGCAACAACACACACGGTTTCACACACGAGTCCACCCTACAAGAGTATTTATTTTACAAGTGAACGTCTCCTTACTGGTGTTCAGCGGAGAGGGGCTCCTCTTTGTTCAGCTCTGCCTCCTCAAACTCTGCGATCCTCAGCAGATCCTCCTCACAGGCTGTTAAGAGTTCTGTCTCCATTTCTTTTGCTCTGAAGTAGAAAACATAAATAATTACTGTTCAAACCTAAAAACAAATGCAAGAAGATTTCTCCAACACTCACTTTTTACTGGTGGTGATCTCCTTGAGCATTTGGTCCAAGTTATTCTTGTAGTTGGTCGTCTTGGAGGTAATCGGCGTGTGGTGCTGAAGAAAGAATGGAAGTGTTTTTTAGGTATACTTGCATGATCAGTATGAGCATTATTTGGAGGAATAAGCATTTAAAACATCTGTTCAGACACATTTTAAGTTTATAGAAGGAGGAGTTTAAAGAAGATATCGTGCCTTTATTTTATTATTGCAATTATGTAATAGTAATGACATCATTGGATCATAATTTTACATTTTGGACATTGTAATTGTAACAGAAATTAGATGTATCGCAAAATTGTGATATTATCGTATTGTGAGCCGTGTATCGCATGGAATCGTGAGGGACCCGGTGATTCCCAGCCCTAATCGTTACAGCCTAGACAGCACTACAATACTACTAAATGTTGCGGGTTAGTTCGTGAAAGTAAACATGGTTATGAAAGTGTATTTCATAAACCCCTTGAGCAGGTGTTGCGGTGTTGAGCTTTTAAACATAAGTCCGATCTGAGCCTGACCTGTCTCTTGTGGTTGTCGTGGCTGGGCGTGCTGGGCTCAGAGAACGCTGCTTTCTCCGGCGTGTTGGGAGGCTTCGTCTTCCTCATGATCTCCTGGAAGGACACCAACGGCTCATCCTCGCTGTCACTGCTCTGGAGACTCTGAGCTTCCATGTCCAAGTCCAAGTCCAGGTCCAGGTCCAGGTCCAAGTCTAGAGAATCTTCAAGAACCGGCGGTTTCTCCTCCTCCTTTTGTCTAACCCTTCCAGGAGTGCAGAACCTTTTGTCCTTTTTTATATCAGTGAGGTCCAAACGTATTACGCTGACTGTCGGCAGTGAAATCTGTATTGTATCTGGATAGGTTACATTAGTGTTAGAGGAAATACTAGGCGTGGGCATCTTCTCTTGGTGGAGCGCCTTGGACACTGGAGTTTCTGCTTGGCTTGAAATGGAAGATGAACTATGGTTAACAGTTTTAGCTTTGTCATCTGGCTGTACTTTGGGAGTTTTTTGCACAGAGCGGATTATGCAAATGGGATCTGGCGTGAAAAGGTCAGTCAAAACCTCAAATACAGGCGATTTTTTGGGGCGGTGACGTTTGTGACCGGTCGACGATCCAATGCTCGGTTTCACGACTGGCTTGTTGCAATTCAAGTCCGTTTTGTTGTCACGTACCTGAGTGACCGTGGGTAGGCTTTTGGAGTCATTTGGCACTCTGTGAATATTAAAAGAGACATGCTTCTTGTGTGACGGCGGCGTACTTGGAATGTCCTTTTTAGATTTTTCGGGCGTTTTGGTCGGAATTCCACTATTCCTTGACGGCGATGTTAGAATCAGCACATTGTCATTTGTGGATTTAATACAAGCTTGTTTAACATGAAGTTTAGGTCCGTGTGAGAGCGAGTGAACAGGCTTAACTGATTTCCCATGTAGTGATTCTGTCCTTGGAGAGTTTTCAGGTATTTTAGGGGACCGGTCTAAGCCTGATAATAGCCTGTGTGGGCTGACGACATCAGTAGAGGGAGGTTTGACAGTTTTATCAGTGTGCTCAGAGTTGAGACGCGGTTTCTTGACATTGTTGCAGTCACTGCCAGACTCCCTGCACCTTTTCTGAGAAGTGTCCCCTGGGGAAGAAGTAGAACACCATTAAAAGCTGAACTTTATTTCACTTTTAAATGTCTGTGTAAGTCCCTGTGGTGGTCAAATGTATGCATGTATCTTTTGGGGCGTTAGAAGCATTTGATTCTATTACTTCGAATAATTTGAATTAAAAGAGACAGAATTTCCACAAACATCACTTATACATGTCAAGTGAAAGATTTATTTTACTCACAGTTGTAATCATGATTAACCAAAACAAATTAATAATTGTTAAACGTTGCTTAAGTTTGCACTGTGCAATCAGTTTGAGCCTCTATGACGCCAACACTCCCACTCAACTCCAAGCACCAGTCAGAGATGAGGCTTGAACTTTGCAATGAAGTAGAGCAAGTTTACATATGGGCTTATGCCATATGAACATATCATCAGCTGACTCTCCTCCTACTGTAAACAAACGTAAACTCCAAAGTTTCCTAATCTTTACTGTCAGCTGTGGTTCTGACATTTATACAACAAATTTCATTCAAAACAGAAAAGCTGCATTTAAAAAAAAAAATGACTTTGTTGCCGCGGGTTTTGATAAAATAGTAAATTTATGATTAGAATCCAGGTCAAGCATGGTCTTCTAACGATTGTAACATGACACACTTTCTGTGTGTATGATACTAGTGCTGCCCTAAATATGAATCAATTTTAAGTGATTGAGAGCTTATAGTGCCTATATTGATGATTGTGTAAAGTTATAGAAAAGCCTTTGGAAAGCCTCACTATCTGCACCGACTGTCCTGACATTTTTTACACAACATGAACCTTTTTTGTGTGAAAAAGCAAAGTAGAAACAATATTGCGGGTTTAAAGTCACAAGTTAAGACCTTGTCCTCTGAAAGGGCCTATAACTGTATACTTTGTTGCAGTGAAATTACTTCTCTGCATTTGAACCCTTTAAAAGTTTAAACATGCCATGATTTTCTGAAGATGTTTATAAAATTTATATTGGTAAGGTGAGACACTATAGGTGAATAGGAAAAACACCTCGAATTTAAAGTTATCCATTTGAAGATTCGAATGTAGTTCACTCACATAAATAAAAAGGAAAAAAATACAAAAATTTGGGACGAAGCTAGGTTGACTTTTACTTGGTTCATATTGTTGACATATTAAGATACAAACAATTTTGGATGTTTGTTTTGTTTGCCTACATTTTTAGACATAAAACTTAATCGCATGTTGTTAAGTACAAGTTTGGAAGGTTTAGTGTGTGTAGGTTCTTCAAGGGGTGATCTTTATGTCCCAATGTGATGATTTAATTAGAAGAAAACGGCTTTTGAAGTGACAATAACTCAAGTAAATGTATGGATGTGAGTGGATTGAATTGGAAGCACCAACTGACCAAAAAACAAAAAATTCAAAAAAAAAAAAAGTAAAATTTTAATTTAAAAAGGGTTTGCCTGTAGTGTCATGCCTTGAAGCATAATATCTTGCCGTCAGAACATAATAGTAAGTAAAAGGTTCTTACTTGTATTTGATGTATGTGAGGCAGTCCCTTCCTGGGGTTGGTTCTAGGGGGGAAAGTACAGTATTAGTTACACGCCTTTGTATGTCCAGTAAATATGTTGTCAAACCTTTGTCACCTCAGTGGAAGTGTGTGTGTGCGACTGAGGGAAGCTGGCCCTCCTGCCTTGGTCAGTGACGGGACACAGAGACAGACCATCTCTGCTCGAGCTCCAGGATTCACAGCGCTGTCGGAGAACACCATCCCTCTGTGGCCCGCTCAGGAAAGCTCGTCCACCGGGTTTGTTCTGCTCCATCATGAGCAAGGCCACCACATGACGGGACTCAACCTGACACAAGAGTTTAGCAAGATGAATTCATGTCTAAAGAGCTTTTTGTTTGCACTGAAGGCCTTTAATGTAGCATGTGTCCTGCTGCTCACACATTCAGAGAAAATACATTGGGACATCAATCAACTTCAATAAAGTTTTTAGTCCACATATCTTACACTTCTACGCAGTGAAGAAGCATTTAGATCGGATCACCTACAGTGGCTTTCAAAATATTCGTACCTGGAACTTTTCCACATTTTATCACGTCAAAATCACAAACTTAAATAAATTGAATTGGCATTTTGTGTGAGAGAGCAACACAAAGTGGCAGACAAGTGTGAAGTCAAAGGAAATGTTACATGATTTGTTGATTTTCTTTTAATTAAAAACTAAAAAGTGCAGCGTGAAAAAGTATTCAACTCTTTTCCTTGAGTGCAGTGGCTGTCAGACGTTGCCTGATTAAAGATTGAATTCAATAGCGTCCGTGTGTGTGATCTAATCCCAGTGTAAATGCAGCTGTTGTGTGAAGCACTTCACTTGTGCTAAGCGCCCACTAAAGTGAACGAAAGAAATAAAGCACATTTAGTTAATTATTTGGTCAATAAATCTTCATAAAACACATTTGGTAGTGTTCATTCTGTTCCAGAAAAGGGGCTACATTCTCATAACCTTCAGATTATAAATGTTTCATTCATTTAGAGTTGTTAATGCTTAAAATGGCTGATGCCCCACATAACTCTTTAAATATTATTATAAACACCATACTTGCACTAATGCAGTGTCACACTTGAAATTTTGAGCAAATTCTTGAATCAAGATCAACTTTGAACGTTAACCTCTTTCATCGGTGGGAGTACTTTCACTAATAGTACTACTACAGAAATCCAGTGCTGCCTCAAGGTCAGAGCCATGAATGGTCAGAACACACAAACATCAGTCAGAGCCATGAATGGTCAGAACACACAAACATCAGTCAGAGCCATGAATGGTCAGAACACACAAACAGGAGCGTCATTCTGGAGCTGCATTCAGCTACACTACTGCATCTCAGACACACAACTACTGCACAGAAACATGGAGCTGTGCAACATCTTGGGGAAATAATTTGTCTGTAAATTGGATAAAACGGTTGCATTCTAGAGTCGACGTTTAACATGCACAGATGGAATATCGCCCAGCCGATAGTTGATATTTCTTCAAGTGTGTATCAGGTGATAATATCGGCTGGGACATAATCTGTGGCAAGATCTGGAAACTGCTGTTTACTAACGCTCTCCGTCATATCCGACTGAGCTTGAGCTGTTTTGCAAAGAAGAATGGGCAAATAGTTTCAGTCTGCAGGATTGCAAGGGGGGAATAAAGTCTAAAGAATAAAGCTTTAAAGAATAAAGCCTAAAAGTCGGACCCTCGGAGTATAAAGTCGGATGGGGAGACGAATTACCAAGAGTAAAGTCTGGAGAATAAAGTCCTAAAGTATGTAACACTTGGATACCAACCGCCATAAAACACCAAAGAAGAAGAAGCTGTAGAAACTTTCAGCTGTAATTTCAGGGAAAGGCGGTTCTACTCAGGGAGGCTGAATATCAGGGGGCTTTAAAAAAAATAAAAAAATAAAAAAATAAAAAATCTCTGACCATAAAGAGCAGACTTATTTATGCGCATATACCTTAAAAGTATTTCTGAAATAAGTCAGAAGCTAGCATTAGTCAGCTGCTTTCAGTTAGTCACAGTTGTTAAGTCAAATCGCCTGTTTCTTCACAAAACATTTTTGAAGTCAATCTCCTTAAATAAAGTATTCAACATGTCTATTTTCTTATATTTGACATCACCTAAATGTGGTCGATGGGTTGGTACCCGCCCAAACCGTCTTGATTCTTCGTATCTTGCGTTCTATGTTGACTAATGCTAACAGTTATAGGAAAATTAACGGGGACTGGCTTTGAGTTCCTCTCAAGTTATGCACAGGCAGTTGCCAAGTGATAGCGATAGCGCTGACAGTGATCACGATAAGTGTAAAATATACCTTGCCCTGGGGTTTGTCTTTAAGTTCCAGCCTCGATACAGCGTGAATGGACTTCTCTGGAGGATCTCTCTCAGGTAACATGACGTCCCTGCTCCTGTGGTTAATGTGAGTGACAGCTGGGTGTGGATGAGGAGGTGGGGTCACTGGGCTACGGTGGTGAACAGGTTTGTGTGTTGCCTGCACTCTGGGATAGTGCTGCTGGGGCTGAGTGTAGTTTTCACCGTCCCTCCAGCTGGCTGGACTGAAGCCGTGGTGAAAGTGCCCTTCTAGACGGTCTGGAGGGGGCGGAGGGTGCCGGTAGAACGACATGTGTCGGTGCTGCTGCTCCGGGCTCGTGAAAGGCAGAGACCTACATTGCGGTCTGTGGGGGAAGCGGTTGGGGATCTGTGAAGGCTTCATTGGAGACTCCAGAGCAAAGGTGGGGTGGTGGTACGGAATGTAAAAGTCCTTCCCTGGAAAAGAGGAAAGAAGAGAAAAATTGCCAATCTCACAATTGTTGTTTTGGCAAATTAAAATGTTGACTATATTGAAATGTTGGTGTAATCCCTCATTTGTCCAGCAGTGTCCCATTGTAGAAAAAGATTCAGTTGTAGTCATTTCGACTATGTTTTTAGAAAAACAAGAGTCCAGATGACAACTGAATATTTTTCTACATAATATTGAAAATGACCTCAAAGAGACAGAATTAGAGTGTAAAATTATATATATGCACTTTTGTGGCTCAATTTATGGTTTATTAAAATTTTGTGCTGGACCTGAGCTTCAAAAAGACATTTGAAGGCCCTTTAAGAGTTTTTCTGAAGCATTGACGCATTCAAGATACAGTACTGCAAATAAAATATAGATGCATTTATTTTTGTCAATATTGCCCAGCCCAAGCAAAGAGTTGATCAACTATTCATGGGTTTTAATATCCTGTTTTGGTTGTTAATTGCAACTAAAACCTAAAACCGTTAAAGACATAAAGGAAGTACCATCACATTAGTCCTGTGCTCAGGTCTAGCTCCCTGTGGCTCAGATAAAATAGACTTTATTTTATTTTTTTACAAATACAATACAGTAACAATAGTACTTTCTTTATGTTGGTTTTATACTAGTTCTGATAACGCTCAAGACCATTTTAAAACTATTATGGAAAGGAACACTTTCACACACATTTTGCACGTTTGTGTTTTTGTAGCTTCGATACTCTTTTTAGTATCAATTTGTATCTTTTTTCCGATACTTTTGCCAACCGTTGCCCCCTCAACCTCAGGAGAACAAAACAAAATAGCAGTTAGTATTCAAATATCTGAAATGTGATTGATGGTGCAAACGTGGAAAAATCCAGAACGACAGGTCAGACCACTCTGTGAAACAGCCAGTAAAATGAAATGTTACACTACACACACTAAACACAGGAATGAGTGAGAAAAATGCTTTGTTTTCATCTATTTGCCTATAGGAAAAAATATAAAGTTAATTTTCAGAAACATAATAGGCTTACAGGGTTACTGTAATGTAGGGCTGGGAAATTCATTTTGAGATCAATTTAATTCAGATCCAGCAAATAAATGCAGTTCGTGATATCATTGGCTGGGCATTTTGTAGTACAGTGATTTTTAAGTAAGTGGAGGGTTCGTCTCCTTTTCTCGTGCTTGTAAAGTTTCACAGTATCCATCTTCCCATTATTCAATTTCAATATTGCCAGAAAATGTGTGTTTTGGTGGAGGAAAAAAAAAGAAGTTTCTGTTTTTATGAGTGTATATAAATGTGTTTTAGACAAAATTTTGTTTGACTGAGAAATTTTAAAATAACTTATTTTATACTTGTACATGAACAGATGACAGACATGTCCCAATGATAAGTTTAAAGCATACATTTTTCTCCTTAGGCTTGAGACGCTATAGCAACATGAGATTGGGCTCAGGTATAATCCACACTCTCTCCATTTCACGCTACTCTCAACAATGATTGTATGAATTGCATTTTGTGGTGAAGCCAACTGCATTTGTTTGTGGAAGGTTTTGATTTAAAATCAAACTGATTACAAAATAGATCATCTACACCGATCACGAAAGAAATGTATTAATTTTAAAAGGCATTGCTGTTGTGGTTATAGCCATGTTCAACATTCAAAATAAACTTATAAAGTGGATTTTATTTTTGAAAACAGGAACTTAAATTAATCACATTGGATTAACGTGTTAAATTGCATTTCAATGCATGTGTAAACTCATTTGGACTTAAACAAACTCAACTTCAAACTTAACACACCCTTTGAGACGTGCAACAACAAAAACGCCTTCAAACCATATCATTATTGTTAAGAATAACTCTTCCAACAGCCTTTACTCACCTTTACTCCCTGGAGAGAAATATTCAGACAGTATCCTGCAATGAAAAAGCATGGTCAAAAACACGTGTGTTTGTTACAAATACATCTCTGTATCCCGGATGACCATAATAATGATGATAATCCATAAAATTATATCTGGGATCCATGGCAACAGCAGTGAAAGTGAGGCAGGCGCGTGAGCTTATGGTTTACATGTGTTCAACGCTCCTAAACAGACCAATCACAGCCTGACAGCGCCTCTTCTGTCTGTGTCTGCGGCAGGTTATGGTCTTCTATTACACGTCTGTCAATTATAGAGGTGTCTAAGACAAGTATGCAATGGATCACAAGTGCTCCTAGAGTGACCAGATTTTACACATTTAAAAACTGGGAGAAGAATAAAAGTGTTAAAAAACCGCAGGTAATTAAATACATTTTTATGCACTCGGCTCTTTCGCAGATCACCGAGTCGGTTTATATCCGGAGAAGCTTTTATCAGTGGAAGTGGTTGCATCTTTTGTGTTTTGGTTATTCTAAAGTCAGATTTTCTCTAGTTTGGCCAAAGAAACGACAATATATTCCCCTCTTTACTGTTGGTGGGTCTCTCAACATGGTTAAAAACTGGGGCATGTCTTGAGTAAAACTGGGACTGATCACACGGCTCAAAACTGGGACTGTCCCGAAATGGGGCGTCAGGTCGCACTATCCTAGAGACACAACATGTTTCAAAACACTTTAGAAACAAGCCAGTGTTGTGTTAAAATTAAACTAGCCGGTAAACAAATAATTGAAAAAGCAATTGAAAATAATGCTAAATTATGTTATAAATGGCAATTACTACTGTGCATTTATGTTATGCAAGTGGTAACGCTTGTACACGAGCTAAAACATGACATAGAATCATTATTGTTACATGCACATGATAATAATAATAATAATAATAAAGCATTTTCAGGAAGTGGTCACGTTAGCTAGCGTTAGCCGGTTAGCTTAAGTAGGTAAAATGTGACAGCCTAGGATGTATCGCTCTTACCCATTGTTGCTTTCGTTTTCAGATGATTTACTCATTTTGGTGGTAAAGAAATGAACACAAAGGTCAGTTAATGCATGTAAACGTGCAAGGATACAGTGCTAACGGTGGTAAAATAAGATTTTTGGTTAGAGCCATGACTAAAACACCACAGGAAGACAAACATCTCTCCCGCCCATTGTACGCCCGTACTAAAGAGAAAGGCATTGTGGGAGTTGGAGTTAAGGCTGAGTTGACAACGCCTACACACAGTCTTTTCAGATTTAAAATACATTTTAATATAAATATAGAGACAATTTTGATGTAGTGTGTGCAACTTAACCTATGGTTTGACTTTATATAGACTTTATTCTTTATGAATGATGTCTAAAGAATAAAGTCTAAAGTCGTAGACTTACAAAAAACGTGTTGGTATGAAAATAAAATATAAGCATAAAGATCTACAGTAACTAATAGTGACATACACAATCACTCAATAATCAGATGAAACATTTGTGCCTTTTAGATATTTATGACAAAGTACAATGTAATTGCTAGAGAAACCTGGCTCGTGCAAAGGACATCAACACATTCTAGAATCTGAAAACTACCTTCTTCTTCTTCTTCTTCTTCTTCTTCTTCTTCTTCTTCTTCTTCTTCTTCTTCTTCTTCTTCTTCTTCTTCTTCTTCTTCTTTTTTGGTGTTTTATGGCGGTTGTTATCCAGGTGTTACATTACCGCCAGACTTTATTCTGTAGTTGTACCTCTTCTTCTTCTTTGGTGTTTTATGTACGTTAGACTGCGAGAATTCTGGCATTGTGGCTTGTTTGTTTTGTGACATCACCGTCCCTATTTCTTTGTGACATCTTCTTCTTCTTTGGTGTTTTATTCTTTTATTCTTTAGACTGTATTCTTTTGACTGTATTCTTTTGACTTTATTCTTTATTCTTTGAAGGGGGTTGGATGGGGGGTGAGACGTGGTAATAAAGTCTAAAGAATAAAGCCTGAAAAATAAAGTCTGAAGAATAAAGTCTGAAGTATAGGCGGTCTAAATGAAGTCTAAGGTGGGCCCGTCGACGTGAAAAAAACGGAGATTCAAAAATATATAAGATAAGATATTCCTTTATTGTCCCACATGGGGAAATTTCATTGGTGCAACATATATTTTGCAGTTATTTTGGCCACAACCTCAATAAAAAAGTATTCCGCACCAGCAACTCCGACATCGAGTTAGATCACTTGCTTCAGAATGTCAGAGAGCTTTAAAATTCTCGCAACTCACGGCTTCCTAGATCGAGGGGCCTCCATTTTGCCAAACGCAATGAATCCTGGGTGGAGATTATTGGTCAGAGAGTAGGACATTACACTGTCAAAACATGGCGGCGGCCATGAGTTGGTTTTCCGTGTGTCATCACGATGGTTCCACACAAGACAAGCGTCTTGTTTCGACAGATATGACCTGAGCCCAACTCTTTTGGTATAACTTTCATAAATGTTTATGATCATTAAAGGCAGCTTAATATCCCTAATAAGCTTGACAATTTGTTAGACATCCGATGTTGCTCTGTCTAATATGACCAGTTTTTGTTGAAATAAACCTGTTTAATGAAAAGTTCTCAAAGAATAATCATTATTTAAGAATAACTATAATTATGTAGATAATGTAGAGAGGTGGTAGTAGGGCCTATATCCTAAGAATCCAAGACATTTATTTAGAATACAATTTTATTTTTAAATTCAACTCCGACTTCTGGATGGTAGCGATGTGATTTGATAAACGTGAAAATATTTATATATTTTTATTTTTTATTCCCCTCTTAAAAAATGCCAAAGAAAGTCCGTGAAACAACTTAATAAAAAACTCTTGCCTAAAGAATGAAGTCTGGCGGTAATGTAACACTTGGATACCAGCCACCAAAAAACACCAAAGAAGAAGAAGAAGATTCTTTATTCTTTAGACTTTAATGGCGGTTGGCAACCATCTGAACAGGTGCATTTACCCTCTCCTACTGTATTTTTATGTCTTATGTAGTTGTAACTCTTCAAAGTATGTGTTCCACTCCACTCCACACCACAAAAAAGGATAAAAAGAAAAAAGGAGATAGAAAAGAGAAAAGAGAGAAAGAGAGAGAGATAGAGAGATGGGGAGAGACTTTATACTTCAGACTTTATTCTTTAGACTTTATTCTTCTCCGCTTCCTCTCGCCCCTCTTCTTCTTTCTTCTTCTTCCTCCCCGGTGCTCCACGGTGGCCGGCATCCACAGTGTCACACCACTGTCACCCACTGTAATTGTGATTCCTGGAGTTACTTCCGTTGTTGTCATTGCTTTCAATTGTGGCCGGCAGCCGTGCATCTACTGGATTGAGACCAGCAACGCCCCTACCTCCATTTCTTTACTCTGATTACTCTGATTCTCCAAATGGAGACTTTCTTTACACTGACTCCCATTTAGTGCCTTTGGCGCGTTTTCTATTTCTGCCCATTCAAGTTCTTTTGTGCCAAGAAATCTTCCTGTAGCTTTAACAATGATCCTGATTCTTTCAGTTCTCATTTGAATTTGAGCAGCACAGTTTATAACATCCACCATAAAGAGAACAAGATCCTTTCTGTCCACAGCCAAAGTATTCTCAGTAATTCTGGAAGATAAGATAAGATAATCCTTTAATATCCACACAAGGGGAAATTTCATTGTTACAACCCAGTAGAAACAGGAGGAAAGGACAGATTATAAGAAGTTTCAAAACACACTCTTAATAGAACTCTTATGAACAAAAACAAAAAAACTCTTATTAACAAAAACTCCTCTCCTATCTTAATAGGGAATGGAGGGGGGAAATAAAATAAAATAGATAAATAAGAATAAAAAGATAAAAATAAGATAATAAAATAATGATAATAGAATAAAATAAAAATGTATCTACTTTCACCTCTTTACCTGACACTTTCTTGACTGCATCCGCATAGGATATACCTTAAGAGACTTTTTTGCACTTCAGCAGCCCTTTTGCTAACTTCACATCCCTTGTAGGCAGAGCTATGGCACTTGAAGCGGCGTAGGGGCGTGGAACATATGGCCTGACGCCAAAGCTCATGTATCCAATGAACACCTTACTAGGCTGTCACATCTTTCTCCAAAACGGGTTGTTTTCAATCTCCTGGCATCCTCAACCTTAGCTCCAGTTAAATTCTCCTTTATTTCATCCACAGTCACCATCGTAGGGACGCACGCCTTGATAACTCCTCTAACCATGTTTCTTTCAGCGTCTGAAACGTCAACCTCCATCCCACACAGACTTATAACCTTGATCGCTTTCCTTTGCCTTGTTTGCACACAACCAGCAGCGAGCCATTTTTAAGAGCTCGCGCATCTTTGATCCCTCGTATTGCCTCACTTAGGCTCAACGTCAATGCCACTGGACTCCAATCCTCAAAGGACGCATTTTCCTGCGCAAGTTTTATGATCACCTTACACTCTCTGCTCTCATTCCCAACATTAGAAGTTTCCTCCTGCCTCTCACAGCCAGAACCTTCCGACTCAGATGGGCCTAAGATAAGATAAGATAAGCCTTTATTCGTCCCAACAATAGGGAAATTCCAGTGTTGCAACACAAAATAGGTACAGAAGTAAATAATAAAAAAACAGATAACTTATAAAAAACGTATTAAAAAAAACACTCTTATACCTCTTATACTATATAATAATAACAATAGTGACACTCTTATTTACAGCTGTTATATGGACAGAGAATGTTGCACCAAGATGATTGACATTATGTCAAAGTATTACACATGAATATGAAGATGAATGACACATGTTCAGGGCTAACAGTGTTTGTTATGAAGTCTGACAGCAGCAGAAGGAAAGATCTGCGAAACCTTTCCTTCACACAGCAAGGGTGGATCATTCTGTCACTGAAGCTGCTCTCCAGAGCGGACAGAGTGTCCTGCAGGGGGTGAGACTCATGGTCCAGCATAGATGTGAGTTTAGCCAGGACCCTTCTGTCCCCCACCTCCGGCACCGAGTCTAGAGCACAGCCCAGGACGGAGCTGGACTTCTTAATGACTTTGTCCAGCTTCTTCCTGTCCTTCTCTGTGACGCTCCTGCTCCAGCAGGCCACACCGTACAGGAGCTGATGCCACCACAGAGTCGTAGAAGGTCTTCAGGAGTGGCCCTGTCACTCCAAAAGACCTGAGTCTCCTTGGAGGTAGAGCCGACTCTGGCTCTTCCTGTACAGTGCTTCTGCAGGACACAGCTGTCCGTGTCATGTCTGAAGTCTGCAGTGTAAAGGGTGAAGAGAAAGGGCGCGAGGACAGTGCCCTGGGGCGCCCCCACACTGCAGGTCCGAGTGTCAGACACACAGTTCCGGGCTCTCACAAACTGGGGTCGGTCTGTGAGGTAGTCCAGGATCCACTCTGCCAGGTCGTACTCCACACCAGCTGTCTCCAGCTTGTCCCTCAGGAGCAGCGGCTGGATGGTGTTGAAGGCGCTGGAGAGATCAAAGAACAGGATCCTCACAGAGCTGCCAGGCTTTTCCAGGTGAGAGAGAGAGCGGTACAGCAGGGAGATGCCAGGCCTGTATGCAAACTGCAGCGGGTCCATGGCTGAGCTCTTGGTGGAGCGGAGATGGTCCAGGACCAGCCTCTCCAGTGTCTTCATCAGATGGGAAGTGAGAGCCTAGGCACTGGTACCACACAGGAGGTCTTCCAGACCTGTGGTACCACCCTCAGCTTCAGGCTCATGTTGAAGACATGCTCCATGTCTTCACACAGTTCATCTGCGCAAGACTTAAGGAGCCTGGAGGTGATGCCGTCAGGAACTGCTGCCTTCCTTGTTTTAATCCTCTTCAGCTCTGGGTGAGTCCGGGTGGAGTGGTGAGCTGATGGGCCGGCGCAGAGGTGTGAGCATCCCCCTGCACAGCACAGGGGTGGGTGAGCGAATCTCAGGAAGTGAGAATTTAGTTTGTTCACCCACTGTAGGTTCCCCTCCGTCTGGACAGGGGGGACTTTGAAGCCCGAGATGGTTTTCAGGCTCCTCCACACTCCATGCATGTTCTGCTGCTGCAGCTGATCCTCCAGCTTCCTCTTGTAGCTGGCTTCCGCCTGCCTGATCTTCCTCCTCAGCTCCTTTTGCACAGTCCTCAGCTCCTCCTTGTTCCCCGACCTGAAACCTCTCTTCTTATCCTTCAGCAGAACTGATGGATCTAATGTTACACAAACCCAATCATTAAAACACACAAGAGAGAAGAAGAAACAGTGAAACAGCAAGTTGATTATAATGAGAGACAGAGGGAAAAATGCCAGTTACAATCTTTATGACCGTCACATTCCGACTGAGCCAAACTCTCTGACTTCCTCTGATCACCCTTCTCCCTTTATTGAGTAAAATGCTATGCATACATAATCTGGACCGCCCCTAAATATGTGGACAGCCCAGAAGGATCACAGTAAATTACATGCACATCGCTGTCGCTGGTTCAGACTGTCGTCGAGAGGTATTTCTGCTTTTCTCAGAGGCCCCCCTGTCGCCTTTCTGGCGCTCAGAGGGCCTATTTCTGCTTTCCAAGGGAATCTGTTACTTCTAGCAGTCATGATTTACAACATATCAAGGTTCCCCTTTTGACCCCCTCCTTTTGCACCGACAGCAGCACAGCGTGTCTTTCTCTGGGCAAAAGTTTAAGAGGAAAAAAGGTTAAACAGCACAACACATTATTACATTAGTAAAGATAACAATTAAAATAAATCCAACAAGAACCTTCAGTTCACGGTTAATCCACGGCTTGTTGTTTGGAAAACACTGCACCGTCCGGGAGGGAACAGTGTTCTCCAAATAGAAGTCTATGTAGTCTGTGATCCACTCTGTGATGGTGTTGATGTCCTCCCCATGTGGGTCATAAAACTCAGTCCAGACAGTGGTGCTGAAGCAGTCTCTCAGAGCCTTCTCGCTCTCAGCAGACCACCTCTTCACCACACGGGGCACCACAGGCTGCCTGCGCACGATGGGTTCATACACAGGCCTCAGATGTACAAGATTGTGGTCCGAGCTGCCCAGGGGAGGGAGGGGGGAAGAATAGGCCTCCTTGGTGTTGGCAAATAACAAGTCCAGTGTTTTGTTGTCTCTGGTGGGACAGGTAACATACTGGGTGTATGTTGGCAGAACAGATGAGGGAGAAGCATGGTTGAAGTCACCAGAGACAAGGAAGAGGGCCTGTGGGTGCTGTGTCAGTAACCTGCTGGTGCAGGAGAGCAGTGCTTCACAAGCATTTTCAGCATTAGCAGAGGGGGTTACCACATACACAGCAATCACAATCACATGTGAGAACTCTCGGGGCAGATAATATGGCCTCATGCCAATAGCCAATAGTTCAATGTCTTTGTTACACAGCTGCTCCCTCACTGTACAGTGTCCAGGTTTGCACCACTTCTCGTTCACAAACACAGCCAGGCCGCCGCCTCCTTTCTTCTTGAGATCTTCCTACGCTTCCGGCTATCACTTGAAGCCTCAACAGCAACAAAAGGTAGCTCCTCCCCGCTCTCTCAATCCCTACCGACCATCAATTCACTCTATTGTCCTTCCAGACTGCTTTTTGCACAGAGCTGATCCTTCTTTCGCCATAAAGTGTCACAAAGCCATAGTGACGAGGGTGTTGCAAAGCAAACAAGTCACAGTGCCAGAATTCTAGCGGTCTTAAGTCTAGCCAGTGGCAGCAGGTCCATTATGGGCGGTGGGGTGCCGCCCCTACAGGCAATCAGCTAATTATGTCAAACGGTATTCAATAATCGTTTTGTCTAAAAACAATATAATTTGTTCAGAATTATATCATTATTACTTAAAATGTGTAAAAAAAATAATATATCCATACATATATACAGTATGTGCGTGTGTGTATATATATATATATATATATATATATATATATATGTATATATATATATATATATATATATATATATATATATATATATATGGATACTTTGTCTGCGCGGTCTGCTGCTTGCGTCTCTTTTCAACGTACAACGGTTTGAAAAGCACCCCTGAGTCCCATAGAAAAGCAATGGGAAACTCTAGCCAATCACATTCTGAGAAAAATGGACTGGTGTTGGAAATAAAGATTTAATCCTGTTTGTGCATTTATTGATTGAACAGGAAATAAACAGTCTGCATTGGTCTAATGGTCAAACCACAAGACGCGTTTCTGCTGAAATTAATCATGCATTAGCAGAAGGTAAATGTCACTTCTATAAATAAGTGTTACAGGCGCCGTTTCCTGTCTTAAAAGTGGATGGAGCCAGAGGCATGACCAGATTCTACCGTCATGAATATTCATTTTGTCTTGTACATATATGCCAGCGCCAGCAGGGCTGGCCTAGCCTATAAGCAAACTAAGCAGCCGCGTAGGGCCCCGAGGCGTTAATAGGGCCCCCAATCTGGCAACCCGTCTTATGCGAAGTGCAAGCGCAGTGTGTGCCACTAGTGTAGTAGCGCTGCAGGCGTGGCAGGGCACACAGCGGTAACATAACGCACAAACCGCATTTATTTGTAATGACAATCTGGCAACCAAGGCACCAAACCTGCGCTGATTGGGCAACTTCATTGTGCAAACATTGTGAACGAGAGCAAAACATAAACACAACAGAACGTGGTCATCATGTCCAGAAGAATATATCTCCTGGTGCCGAAAAACGAAAGAAGAAACTTCTTGACGATGTAAAGAAACTGCAAACTCAAGAACACTCTCCAGGTATTGAACTTCTCTTACAAAGAGACGGTTAATGCTGCTGTTTGAAACAACACGATTCTGTCACGTTAGTTCGCTCAGGCTGGAGGCAGGGCCGGCCCAAGCCTTCAGGGGGCCCTAAGCGAAAACATTTTTGGGGGCCCCTCACCACGTCATCAGAATCAGTTTTATTGCCATTGTCAGTAAACAATTCACATATGGGAACTTTCTTCAACGCAAACAAAGAGCACCAAAACTCCAGGGCATCCGTTTGCCAGTTAGTTTATAAGGCGCTGGTACAGCTGGCAGCCCGGTGTAAACGCTCTCTCTTCTTTCTCACACTTATTGTGCTTTATCTCCTATATTTTGTAAATATAGTTAGTATATTTTTTCTATTTTACTGTACGATAGGGACACGCGCTGGAATAGTTTTTTAATTCAACTGTTTTTGACTTTTTTTTGGCTGGATTTGAGCGTTTTTCGTTGTGTTGTTGTGACGTGAGCTAGCTCCGAACTAGCCCACCAGCCCCCTCCCCGCGCCCTCCGGCCGCGCTAAAGTACGGCGTGTCGTCGGTACACGTTTATATACACGTTTATATGAAAGAGGAACTTCACGAACGATCGGGACACGCACTGGAATCGCTTTAAATTAACTTGTTTTGACTTTATTCGGCTGGATTGAGTGTTTTCGTCGTGTCGTTGCGATGTGTTTTGGCTCTGAGTCCCCCGGCTCCGGCCCCGCCCCCCGGCCCCGCCCCCCGGCTCCGGCCCCCCGCCCGGTGCCGTACCGCGTTTCCACAAAGGAGGAACTCATGAAACTGCGGAGAACAGTCGTCTTACCCGGAGATCGTCACGTTATCCCGTCGCAATACTGACCTAACCTAATACTGATGTGCAATTCTGTCCTATGTGCAATTGCTGTTGGAATTCATGTGCAATTCATGTGCAATTACTGTGAAATTCATGTGCAATCTATGTGCTGTCGTGACACATATTCATGTGCAATTAATGTCGGGATCACATGCAATGGTATTTATTTATTTATTTGTCTATGGGAGTTTTTATTTATAGGAGATCTTCTACTGAAAGTGTTTTTCAGACTTCCTATAAGTGATCTGTTCTTCTGTATCTACCTCTGTATTTACCTGCGTTGCACCAATGAAATTTCCCCATGTGGGACAATAAAGGAATATCTTATCTTATCTTATCTTATTCTCAGCACCTCACAAGCTCAAATATTGATAACTTAAATCCCACAATGCAACTTGGTATTCCGCTGACATCACCTCTACTCCCTGTACAAATAACACACATCCCAGATATGTTTTTGGGCGTATTTGTGGGCGTTAAGGGTCTACAGCCACATTAGCACATTAGCAGTTTAAATTAATGAACGGGGGGGTCTGGGGGCCCTCCCCCAGAGATTTTCAGACCTTTTTCATGTATTCTGGTGCATTTTAATGTGGTCCAGCCGGCTAAAGTAAGAGTAAAATGTTCAGGTTGTAATGCTATAAAATGATGATGTGATGAAACTGTGCCAGGAGAAAATTACTAAAGCTAGTTATTAATACATTAGTGTACTTAATTACTCAATACAATATTGGCTATGAAAAAATATTATGGTCAAATTGATTAATTTTAACTGAAAATGTAAAATTAATAGTTATCCTTACTAATTTATCTTTTACTGCTCCCAACTGTTCCTTCTTGCCAAAGTGACAAAACAAGTTATATTAAATTAAACAAATGGCATAAGCATTGCTTGATTAACAATTAACACTGATAAAACAGTGCAAACATGTCATTCCCAGAGAATGAACAGAACTAGAAGTGAAGATCCAAACCTAGCTATAGTGAAGAGACTGTGTTTCTGCAACTTTGCCACTTTTATATAAAAATATATAGTATTATTCTATAACAGACGTAATCATAATATGTCTGGTTATTTTTCACTATCAATTTATTATAATTTATAACAAATAGTCTAATGATGCTTTTTAAATAAATTGAAATGTTTTATTGCTCTATTAAAAGTGAATTACAATATAAATGTTCTGATCAGAACGTCACACACTGGACTCCTGCATGAAACAATGCTGCGATGTGATTGGCTGATGGACCTTACTGTTCACTCTAAAGTCTCACATCAGAGGTTCTGGACGAGACGGCGCTCGTCTGGACCGGATCTCCGCCTCTTAGTGACCCGGGACATAGACGCCCCTCACCGGCCTCACCTGCAGCTCACACTCCCGGGCTGGTGTCAATGTTAAGCTTGTTATCTTTCATTCAGACATATTGTGCGCGGAGCAGAGCTTCCACGGGGAATACCGGAAATGCGAGTGACGTGATTGGCTGCTGTGGCGGCTACTGCGCGTCTGCTGCAGAGACATGAGCATAATTATTATGTGACACCTCGCGCCAGCCGCGCCCAAAGCGTCCAGAGCGTAAAAAACGCACCAGATCGCGCCGCGGATAACGCACTACGCGCTCGACGCGCGTTTACATAGACTTTGAATGGAAACTGGACGCTTCGGTTAACATCCAGATGTACAACTACAGTAAGTGGCGGTAATGTAACACTTGGATACCAGCTGCCATAAAACACCAAAGAAGAAGAAAGTCTAAAAATAAAGTCTAAAGAATAGAGTCTAAAGAATAGAGTCTAAAGAATAAACCGTAAGAATAAAGTCCAAGATGTATAACTACAGTCGGAAGCGGTAATGTAACACTTGGATAGAAACCGCCATAAAACACCAAAGAAGAGAGAGCCCTTTTATAAGATCGTGGACAAAATTGAATAAATAAAGAACGTACCAAGCTTACATCCAAGAGCGTCTTTTCTTTGACTCTCAAGTAGATTTCATTTCACTGTAACTTCCAATGACACAGGAAGTTACCAAAAATAAAAGCGAAACCTTTAAATTTACAGAGGAGGGACAGGGGGGGACAGTGAGGCACAGTGGAGGGACAGGGGGGGACAGTGGAGGGACAGGGGGGGACAGTGGAGGGACAGGGGGGGACAGTGGAGGGACAGGGGTGCACAGTGGAGGGACGGGGGGACAGTGGAGGGACAGGGGGGCACAGTGGAGGGACAGGGGGGGACAGTGGAGGGACAGGGGGGCACAGTGGAGGGACAGGGGGGGACAGTGGAGGGACAGTGGGGCACAGTGGAGGGACAGGGGGGGACAGTGGAGGGACAGTGGGGCACAGTGGAGGGACAGGGGGGGACAGTGGAGGGACAGGGGGGCACAGTGGAGGGACAGGGGGGGACAGTGGAGGGACAGGAGAGCACAGTGGAGGGACAGGGGGGCACAGTGGAGGGACAGGGGGGGACAGTGGAGGGACAGGAGAGCACAGTGGAGGGACAGGGGGGGACAGTGGAGGGACAGGAGAGCACAGTGGAGGGACAGGGGGGGACAGTGGAGGGACAGGAGAGCACAGTGGAGGGACAGGGGGGGACAGTGGAGGGACAGAGGCAAACATGTGCTCTCTTATAGAGTTTAACCCTGTGTTGACACTGGGTGTTTTTCTGTTGCTCAAAACACGTGTAATGTGTGCACATTTCTATAAATGTCTCGTGCCCCCCTTGGCACAGCTCTGCACCCCCCAAACAGGCGCGCCCCACACTAGACGGGTTATGACCCGTCAATATTACAGGTCTGACTACATATTTAAAACGTTTGGACACAATTGGATTATCTCTTTTTGTCCCCAGTTTGACCATTTTTGAAAAATGTATAATACTTCCTGGTTGGATATGAGCAGCGAATTTGGCATAGGTAGGTTACCTAGCAACTAGAGTGAAAACAAGAGCCTAAGTCCATATGAATTACACAATAGTTATGATTTGACAAACAATCTCATATAACACCTTTATTTTGTGGAATAATTTAAATTGTAAATTGAGTCAGTTGTGTGTGAATTGTCTGTTTTAAATGACGTTGCATGACATCAAAGAGGAATTCTGTTTTAGAACTCAGCACTACTTCCGGTCATTTTAAACTTTTAAATGTCTTTACAAACTGCAGAAGTAAAACTATTATCAATATTTACCACAAGTGCTATCCCACCAAACTCAGTCATAATTAGAAAAAACAGGAGAACCAAGTTCAAATCAGGCAGCAGTACTTGTAATGAGGTAAATTGTATGTTTAAGCATGTAACTACTTTTACTTTAGTACAATTTTGCAGTACTGGACCCCTTAGTTAAAAAAAAAAAAAAAAAAACAACAATCTTATATCTAATGAACAAATTCAAAGTAAAAAACACACATGCCATGTAATAATGTTTATTGCACAATGGGACAAGAAGGCAAGCACAGCCAACAGGTAACTTTGACATAAACCATTTTAAATATTTTCAAGTTTAAGATGTTGTTCCCCAGGTCCACGTACAATAGAATACATCATGAGACCATATGCCAAAGCCCCAACTACAGTTCACAACACACAGCAGCGCAGACTTTCAACAATCGACAGTGCCAATACAAAGGAAAAGTGATGGACTGCTCAACCTCAAAATATGATTTAAGACATGAACTGACCCTTTGGTCCCATCTGGCTCTCAAGAGATTGCAAAAAGCATCACATTTGGATGAGAATTCTGTGTTTTCTTATTGATGACGAGAACATCAAATAAATATTGTATAGAAATAACCAATCAGTAGAAATCAAAAATACAGTGCATGGTAACAATTATTTATCAATTTACGTTCTTCCATATAACTTTAGTATATACTCTAGATAAAAATAAATTAGCTAGATTTGACTAAACAAAATGTACATGAAGACTTTAGTGCTCTAATGTTAAAGTTTTCACATTCTCTCAAGAGCTGGTCTCTCTCTAGCCTACTCTGTTGTGATGTGTCTTAGCGGAGTACATTCCTACAGAACTACTTTACTTTTTAGCCTTCCCTTGAGCAGCCACGGCCTCCATGGCTTTACGCACGGTCTCCTCGTCTCCCAGGAACTGCATAGGCTTCACAGGCTTGAGGTTTTTGTCCAGCTCGTACAGGATGGGGATTCCTGTTGGAAGGTTCAGCTCCATAATGGCCTCGTCGGACATCCCTGTAGGGCACAGAAATGGATACATTATAAAAAGGCTGTGTAGGTTTTTAAAGATATTTCATAAACATTACAGTTGACCATTTCAAAGATTTGTACTATGATGGAAAGGTTGTTAAGGTTTACATTTTTGTATTTTGAGTCTTAACCCAATTAGTCCAATCAGAAAGCTACCGTATTTTCCACACTATAAAGCGCACGTTAAAGTCTTTAACGTCCTCTAAAGCCGTCCGTGCGCTTAATAGTCCAGTGCGCTTAATATTTCTGGTTGTGCTTACTGACCGCGAAGATATTTTGTGTACCAAATACAAAATACGAGACACGAGGAGCCGATGCGCGACTATATTTACAGTACTCCGGAACCGGAAGTCCCAACATGTTTGCAAAGCATTCTGGGAACAGTAGTCTACCTGGACGCGGCATACGCAACACTTCAAAACGTAAACAACATTTTCAGTCAGGCAAAAGATAAGATAAGATATTCCTTTATTGTCCCATATGGGGAAATTTCATTGGTGCAACGCAGGTAGATAGAGAGGTAGATACAGAAGAACAGATCACTTATAGACACCTACCGCAGACACCTACCGGTAAATGAAGGACCCAAGAAACTTGGCAGGAGCCATCTTGGGCCAAGAGACCATTGGAACTCTTATATTATTAGAAATGCGCTTACGGGCTAAATTATCAGTCGACTGTGGGAATCAAAAGGCCGGAATCATCACTGAACTGCCGCGTGGGTCCGAGATGCGGGATCACATGACCAAAGAGATGCACGGAGCACTATCGGCGCTTTGGCTGCTTTTACCATTATGCGCCCCAGCAGACATTAAACCGGGACACGGGACGTAAACAATCGGGGCTGTCCCAGGTAAATCGGGACATCTGGTCATAGCTATGTGGGATGTACTTCGGCGCATTTGAAGGATTTGATGACGAGGAATGAACTGAAAAAGTGAGTGTAATGTGTTGTATTTTACATGTTTACAAGTGATCTTGACTGAGAATTGATTTGGATATGCTAACGTGTCTGTTAGCGGTAGCGGAGTGCGTTTTAAAGCTCAACTGACTCTGACTTATCCGTCTGTTTTGTTTATCTTATGCGCTTTATCGTCCGGTGCGCTTTATGTATGGACCAGTACACATGGTACACAGATAGCGAATGGTGCGTTTAATAATCCGGTGCGCCTTTTCGTGCGCAAAATACGGTAAATGAACTCACCACTTAAAAGGGGCCTCTATTTATATTATTTAATCATAACCAAATTATATAAGATATTATTTGATAGATGTGCATGTGTTGGGCATCTGTGTGTATGTAGTAGAACACCTCCATCCTCCCTACACAATATGAACACTTTACACTTTTTTAAATGTTTAAAACATAAAAAACACAAACAAACAAAAAAAAAAAACATATTTTTAACCCGCACACCTCTTGGGTAGCACAAGGGTTAAAACAATATTAGGAAATCAGTAATATTATCGTATTACATTTAGCACCAAATCATTTGAGTAAACCAATGTAATTCAAAATACATGCAAAAAGTGCAAAGCAAAAACAACTAAAAAATCTTCATTGAAATTTTAGGATCCAACCTTTTCTACTCAACACTTTCTCTCCCTGTAGCTTTATGTTTCAGTATTCATTTAAGCCGAGTCCTGATTTAAAACTTGTCAAGTCCTGCCAGAGTTAGACCTGGTTTAGTTCTGGGTTGGTCCTGGTCTGATAGAGTGCTGTGTGTGTCCTCAGCGCACTGCTCAAACATCCTATTACTAAAGTAATGAACATTATTTGTCTCCATTTGACTTCAAATTAAAACATTGTTGTCACGTTCTAAAACACAGTTTGTGCTGCTTCTTTAGCGGCTTGTAACTCCGTAATTAAGGTGCAATTTGAAAAAATAAAAAGTGACATGCCTCTACATGCCCCAGTGCAAATAAAAAGGCCATGTGGAGATTTCAGCGAAACAAGCTTTGGATGAAGAGTTGTACATGTAGAACAGGACCATGTGGGTGCCTGAGGGAGGCCCAAAGTGCACCTGGGGGCCCGCGGGCACCAGCCCTGCTCTATAGCCACTGTTCAACTGGTCCACTATGGAGCGGATTGGTACAGTCTGAAAGTGTCTCCCTGTCGCAAGTACACTGTGCCGGCCCATTCAAGCGTTGCAAACCGGCGCTTGCGGTGCAGTAACTTCTAAAGCAGTTTGGTTTGCTTTTGTCTCGATCGGAAAAAAGCAGATATAAGCAGAAAATATTAATAATTTCTCACCAAACACTCTCTTGAACCTGTGGTACAGTATTTTCAGTGATGTTGAGCAAACAGACAAACATATGCTAGCATCATCAACAACAGCTAAACCCAATGTATTACATAAAGAGACATTTAAAAGCATAAATGCTGACTACAAACCGGAGGCAGTTTCCCGTTTACTCTCACTTTGTTTTGTCTGAGTCACGTCAGCAGCTCAGGGTTAGGGTTAGTCTGTGAGCCAGGACCTTCCAAAGCGCTCTAAAAGGGAAGCGGACTGGGCCAGTGGAAACGTGGCTTTTGAGATGATATGTGTCCTGAGTATATTAAGATACATTTATTTGTATACATACAATTCAAAAGGTTTCAGCAGGGATTCAGGATGAATTGTGAAGTTGGGAACATGGCCGAATTTATTCTATAGTAAAAGGGTATAAAATAATGTTTTAATAGTTTCCAATTTATTTAATACTGTGTAGCGTTTTAGCCATTGAGAGGACTATAAATGCAGGTGTTGCTACTGACCCTCCAGATGTTTGACGATGCCTCGCAGACTGTTGCCGTGCGCTGCGATGAGCACTCTCTTGCCCTGCTTGATCTGAGGGGCGATCACGTCGTTCCAGTAGGGCAGAGCTCGGGCAATTGTGTCCTTCAGGCTCTCACAGGAGGGCAGCTGGTCCTCTGTCAGATCTGCATAGCGACGGTCCTGCACGGGAAAGTCCAAAATGTAAAGGATTCAATGCAAAACAAGCAAAGTCACAAGTAGATCTTGTCCATTTTTATCGCTTTGCTTAATTTTTGGTCTGTATTTATAAAATCGTACGGTGTCGTATGGTCTTTGTACATGTTTGTTGAACTTTTGAACTTGAATAGCATAAACCTGGTCCTCTCCTGTCATTTATTAACTGCTCTCCAACACAATGGGGGGAAACATAGGGTCCACATGCTGTAGAAATATCAGAGCATTAAATGTGGGCAGATTTTTCAAAACCTACATTTTTGCTCTCTTATTGATGTTTAATTGCTGTTTGATTCATGAAAAGACAGAACAAGCTAAACATGTACAATACAGAAAGAGTCACACGTTTACCTTCTGTTCAAAAAATGGGGACATACACGATTAATGTGTAATATCATGAGCTTATCTGAGCTGTTGCAGGTCGAATAAGTACCTTCTTCAAGTCATTACAAACAATAACCAACTATTTAAGCATTTCATTCAACTGTATTTATATATTGTACCCCATGTTTGAACAATATTGTACATTTAGGGGTTTACTAGATTTATGGCCAGTATTGGGAAGTAAATATCTCTTTGCTCTGTCTGTCTGTCTGTCTGTCTGCGTGAGTGTGCGTGCCTGTGTGTCTGTGCTCTTTTTTTTCTGCAATTGATCATTCTTGGACTATTGAAGGTCTACAACTACTTCAGCTTATGTAACTCTGACTCATAAACTCTGACATAAAAAGTACTCTGGCAGGAGGAGAGGCATTTATGGGAGCAAGTTTGTCCTGTCTGTGTATTGTAAACTGTTTGAATACTGCATACTGTCTATTGTATTGTATGTATAACAATGTCTTTGTGTTATGCGTTTTAGTTTTTGGACCGCTTGAAAACGATCTTTTTACTAAATAAAGTAGCAGTCATCTTTTTGTGGAGCAATATATCGCACTTAAAATGAAGCAAGAAGTGTGCCACTTTTTGCAGACTTTACTCTAGATTGTGAAAACTATTATCTGCTGCTGCTCAATAGGCATATTTGCGTAGCACGCAGCGCTGCGCTCATTTCCCCACCGTGCCGGGCGTACACGTTCTGCCGATAGCGTGGTCTCACCTTGCTGATGACACTGTAGTAGTCATGATCAGGGCCCATGGGGGGAGGGGGGGTGTCAAAAGAGCGCCTCCAGATTTTGACCTGGGCCTCTCCGTGCTTGGCGGCCGTCTCCGCCTTGTTCAGCCCGGTGAGCCCGCCGTAGTGGCGCTCGTTCAGCCTCCACGTACGGTGCACTGGGACCCACATCTGGTCTATGCCGTCCAGGACGTGCCACAGCGTCCGGATGGCACGCTTCAGCACCGAGGTGTAGCAGAGGTCGAACTCGAAGTTAGCATCTGAGGGGAAAAGGAGGAAAAAGTCAGAGAAAATACTAACATTTCAAACTCGATTTCGATACGAAGAAATAGGCTTGATACTAGACAGAAAATAATGGTACTTTGTTATAATGTGGTCTTATACAGAGTTGGAGGAAGCGTGTTAGCTGGTAATGCGTTTTTTTAATGCGTGCAAATTACTTGCGTGACAAGGAACGTAAGGTTTGTTTCCCAGCCGCAGAGTAGAGAGTGAGAGAGATCCAGCACCAAACACTTGTCTCAACGTTTGTGAGGATGCCCATTGTGCCACCAAAGAGAAATAAACATGTTAAAGGCACGTTTTGAAAAACTCCTTCTCCTTCGTTATAAACACATTTTTGTAGCTGAGGAGTAAATATAGTGTAACAGTGATGAGATGAGTTAGAGTTAAATAAACTAGAGCTAAAATGTGTGCGTCGGTGCTCTTGCCAAACTACGCATTTTGTTTTAGCAACGTTATTCATTTCTTGAGGCATTATATAGTGGTAATCTGTCACATAAAAGAGAAATAAAGCTCAGTCAAACGCAGTTACTTTGCTTGTTTATTTGATATTTTAATGATTATGTTACCGTGTTCAGCGACGCAAAGGGATTGTTGGCAAACGATATTAGTTATACAATAATGTTAATTATTGGTAACACAAGAGTACTCTAACTCCAATGCTTTACATTTATAACAAAGTAGTGCAGTAAAGTAAGGCGTTAGTTTTCCAGGGCAGTAACAAGGTAACGTAAGAAGTTAATTTTAAAAGTAACGCTACCAAACATTGATGTCATACTAGTGGTAAAGTTCAAGATCATTTTGTCCTGTTTTTGCCATTGAATTAGTATCGATACATGCTCAAATGAGTATCAAGTTACAATACTAGTTTGAATATCGATTGGCATCTGATTTTTTCAGCTATTAGTATTGGCTTCGGCCATGAAATACCTCATACTGGTCGATCGCTAAACCAGATACTAAATGATTCCACAATTAAATACTGATTTAACCATTAATACTGTGAGCAGACTGACTTTTTCTGATGCACTCTAGCATGAACAACACATGGTAAAATCAAAGAAACCATTATTATTATTGTGTTTGAACTGACTTGTGTGTGAACATAATATGGAGCTGGTAAAGGGGCTCTTTTTCCTTGGCATTGAACATGTTAGTATAGCACAGTCACAAATGGAATCAGACTCAGAAAAGGTTTAAGGCCATTGCCAGAGAACAAAACTCTAGAAACTTGCTTTGGTGATCGGTATAAAGCCCGTCTCTATTTTTGAGCAGTGGAATCATCTGACATGATGGTACATGTACAAATATGATTCAATTAAAAAAAAACATTCTTTCACCATCTGCAGAGGTATTGTATATGCTGTTGAAGATAAAACTGACAAACTATATAACTAATCTAATCCTCTTTGCTTTTAAAATCACTGTGGCCTGAAAGTGACATCACAATTCTGAAATAATATTTCTAAATTGAATTGACAATAACTAAATACATTACACTTATTTTACCTGATGATGCTAAAGCTCCAGTCCCTGTTGAGTCAGGACAACAGCCATGTAATGAGTTCAACAACTGAAGGTCAATTTAACACAACTGATGGTGTACACACGTCAGTCAATCCGTGTGTCATTTACTTATTGCATGCCATTTTATGCTTTTGATTTGCCCGATTTGAATGTGTTAAAACAAATGCGATCCAAGTTACATAATCTGAGCCTGGCGCAGTCACAGAGCAGCAGCCACAGTGGAGCATCCTCTCTGCACGTTCACACGCCCCACATCCTGACGTGACTCAACCCGGTACTAACGGGGGTTTTGTAACGTCATCTTCTTCATCATCACCATCAGCCACGTTACAGTGCTCGCCAAACGCGTTACAACGGCTCCTGGAGCACAAAGCCGGCAGTAGACTTCACCTTTCAGGGCCTGTCCGCCTCTCCTCGCCTCCTTCTCTCCGGTTTCGCTCAGGTCCGCATCGAACCATCCGCAGAAGCGATTCTCCTGGTTCCAGTTGCTCTCTCCGTGGCGGATGAGGACGAGCTTGTACGCGGCCATTGTGGTTTGGGTTAAGACTGATGTAGTTCTAAAGCGGAATGATGTAGAGCACGGCTGAGAGGAGCCCCGGGATGTGAAGCACGGAGCAGCAGACGGATTCACTGAGCCCTACGAGCGCATTGGGTCCGCTTCCATTTCCGGGTTGTGGCGGCCAATCAGACGCCGCCTTGCTCCCTTTGATGATGGAACTGGCCAATGAGAGCCGTGGGCGGTCGCAGTGGGCGGTCGCAGTGGGCCCGTGCTTTGACCTTCATTCTGTACTTTGTCCAGTGGAACTGTGGAACTGTTGTATTGAGCAAGTTCCATCTTTTTAACCCGAAGAGTCACGTGGTAACTTACAGTTCATACCGCACATTGTTGTTGCTGTTGCTGTTGTTGTTGTTGTTGTTTTATGGCGGTACCCACCGCCACATATAATGTCCAGTAGGACCAACAAAACATTATGCTCTTAGGTCGGTGTAATCCCTCATTCGTCCAGGCGTGTTCCATAGTAGAAAAAGCTTCAGTTGTAGTCATCTGGACTCAGTTTGAAAAAATGAGTCCAGATGACTACAACTGAAGCTTTTTCTACTATTTTTAAGTTAAAAATAGAGGTGTGTCACCTGTCTTTTTTAATTCAATGTGCACTTTTTTAATTCAATGTGCACTTTACAATACATAGTGATAGTGCAAAAAGGAGTGGTTTGCATATATATATAGTACAACATAACAACATAGCTCAAGTCCTCAACAATGTTAAACATACACACAACCTGAGGTTAGGTGTCACAGCGACCCTGAAGAGTGCCAAACCACCGCCTTCAAATATCACATCTGAAGAGAGAAAAGCACTTTCAGCACTGGAAAAAGATCATAGCATCAACATCCTCCCAGCAGACAAGGGACGTTGCACTGTGATTCTCAACGCAGCTGATTACGAAGCCAAAGTCCACACCCTCCTCGAGGACACGACCACATACGAGCGCTTGAAAAGAGATCCGACCAGTGGCTACAAGAAGAAAGTGATAGACTGTTTACAAAGGCTGGAAAAAGAGGAAGCGATAGACCGGCCTCTGTACTACAGACTGTATCCTGGTGAAGCCATACCCTGCATTTATGGCCTTCCAAAAATACACAAAAAGGAGGTTCCACTCAGACCCATAGTGTGCAGCACAGATTCCATCACTTACAATGTGGCCAAGCATTTAACAACTATATTGGCTCCGCTTGTGGGGAATTCGGAACATCATGTGGAAAACACGCACAACTTTGTGGATAAAGTGAAACATCTCCAACTGGACCCAGATGACCTCATGGTTTCATATGATGTTGTGTCCCTGTTCACCTGCATCCCAACCACTGATGCAGTAGCAGCAGTGAGGATCAGACTGCAGGAAGACACCACCCTACAGGAAAGGACCAAACTGACACCTGAACACATATGCAAACTGTTGGACATCTGTCTGAACACCACTTACTTTCAATTCCGGGGACAATTTTACAGACAGATTCATGGCTGTGCCATGGGCTCGCCCGTCTCTCCCATAGTGGCCAACCTGTACATGGAGCACTTTGAGAAGAAGGCACTGTCCTCATTCTCAGGCATAGCCCCAAAACTGTGGCTCCGCTATGTCGATGATACTTTTGTAACAATTAAGAAACAAGAGCTGGAAACCTTCTCTGATCACATCAATGCTGTGGACCCACATATCAGGTTTACAAGAGAAGACGCTAATGAGAATCGCTTGGCCTTTCTTGATTGTTCCACGATCAGAGGAGAGGACGGGAAGCTCCAAATAGAAGTATATAGGAAACCTACACACACGGACCAGTATCTGCTCTTTGGTTCCAACCACCCACTACAGCACAAGCTGGGGGTGATCAGAACCTTACAACACAGAGCTCAAGGTGTGCCCACCAGCTCAGAGGGCAAGAAGAAAGAGGAAAAACATGTCCGAAATGCCCTCTCAGCCTGTGGTTACCCCGCTTGGGCTCTCAACAGAGTGAAGAGAACCAAGAAGCAGGACAAAAGGGAAACTGAACAGAGAAGGAAGGGTGTTTCTATCCCTTATGTGTCTGGCCTGTCGGAAAAACTGCAGAGAATTTTTAGACAACACAAAGTCCCTGTTTATTTTAAACCAGGAAACACTTTAAGACAAAAACTGGTTCATCCTAAGGACAAGTTGCCGACTCAAAAACAGAGCAATGTAGTTTATTCTGTCCAATGCAGTGAGGAAAGTTGTAAAGAACGTTACATAGGTGAGACGAAACAGCCTTTACACAAGAGGCTCTATCAGCACAGAAGAAATACAAGTTCAGGACCTCAGAGTGCCGTGCATCTCCATCTTGAAGCCTCTAATCACTCGTTTGAAGACGGTGAGGTGAAGGTTTTAAGCAGGGAGAAAAGATGGTTTGAAAGAGGAGTCAAGGAAGCTATTTTTGTTAAAAAAGAAAGACCTTCTTTAAACAGAAATGGAGGGCTAAGATTTAATCTTCCTGTAATCTACAATGGTATACTGAACCCCTGAAAAGGTAGAGGACCAGGACCAGGACATTTAGATGCTAACCAGGTACTCAGGGTGAGTGAGCCAGGGTCTCACAAAGACAAAGGGGAGACTAATAGCCCATTAAAGGGTGAATAGGCTCGGTAGATACAAAGAGGGTAAGTTTCTGTTGAAACAAACAACTCTTTCCACTTCAGGAAGGCTCCTCCCAATGGGCTGGACTTACCACAGAATAGTATAAATATCGGAGTTCTCGACCTAAATTCTTTTATTGACAATGAATCTTGGATGAGAGTCGAAACGTCTATTTTTTCTAACTGAGTCCAGATGACTACAACTGAAGCCTTTTCTACAATGGAACACGCCTGGACGAATGAGGGATTACACCGACATACACACAACAAAACAAAAATACAAAAGGGGTTTGCTAAGTAACCGTAATTTCAAATTTTTCAAGCAGAGTAATTATTGTTGTGTTTTTTATTGTTTAATTTGAAATTTTCAATAGAGGCTAAATATGTTTTTAATCTGTTATTTTCACTCACTCACTCATTGCTAAAATTATGATTACATTTATAGTATAAATGTAATTTGAAGAAAATGTAGAACTATCAAATGTAAGTAATTTTTGAAGCTTCGTTATGGTAACATTTTTGAAAAAATATTCCTGTAAAGTATTATTGTACGTCAGACCAAAACCAGAGAGCATTCCACAAAGACATGTGCGATACTTTCACACTGACAAAAAGAACATTTTTAACATACATTTGGGAGAAAAGGACAAATATTATCATTAGCTGGGTTATATCTATGTACTATTTTAAATAAAGATTATTTTGTCTTTTTTGTTATTACATATTTATAGGGTAATAAACATTTATTTAGTTTTTTACAAGCTCAGGATTTGAAATGTCAACAGAATTATTTCTTACATATTTGTAGTTCCTCCCATGGGAGCTACATATATATTTTGCACCAAAGACCTTATACCTTGTGGTATTGCCTTTATTACAATTTTTTATGATTGAATAAACACAATTTTGATGGTTTTGTTTTATTTAGCAAAACCCTACACACAATTAGCACAACCACAAACCCAATTAGCAAAACACCTTAGCTCCTTTGCAAAATGAAACACTCTTGTAAAATCTCTACACTAATTTATCAAAACCATATATTTTTACCATATGAAACACACACGTTGCATATGACTTAACTATGTTTGCACCAGTTACACACCAGTTACACACCAGTTACACATCAGTTACACACTGCTGTTGAAAACCTTAAACACTTTTGGCTAATTCTGCTTCTAAGTGCACAGAGTCGTGTGGGTGAAGTACACAGTGAATTTGCAAAACATCGCTCGGATTTGCACAACTGGAAACACAATGTCTGCTCACACTTTTTGTAAAACATCACACACAGTGAACACTAAACACACTTGTGTGTGTTACTGTAGACACCACACAGGAAACAAGACTAATGCTGTTGACAATGTCATTAATTATTTTTCATATACTCAAGCCAACATGGCAAAAAAAAACATTTCCTAGTTTTCATGAACATTACATTTTATCCAGTACAAAAAATAACCCTCCCAAACTCCTCCCCCTCCTCCTCCAGCTTGAAGTCTTCCTCTTCTTCCACCTCCATCTCTACCTCCACCCCTACCTCCTCCTCCTCCTCCTCCTCTTCCCCCTCTCATCCTCACTCTTCCTCTTCCTCTTCCTTCCATTTTGCTTCAGTTTGGTGAACTCACCTGCTGCATTTTTATAGTGCTTAAATCTGATTGGTGTGTCTACAATTAAGCGATCTTGTGTTTGATAGAACAATAGAACTTCATGTCCCACAATCCTTTGTAACGCCCGCCCATCCCAACTCCAGGTGTATTTGTCAGGTTTTTGTGCTCTTCACACATTTTATTCATAAAGTAAGTAACTGTATTTTTTAACAGGAATGCCACGGATGTTTTTAAGATGAATAGTATAAAGAGTTATCATTAAAGAAAAAAATATATTTAAACTAATATCGAAACAAATATAGATACATGAGGGCTACATTGATGTAAAAATACATAATATAATTGGGTCAGTAAAGCAAAAAATACAAACCACTACTGTATATAGCCACTAGAGGGAGACAAACATACATAAGTACACAAATACACACACACACACACACACACACTCTATAAACGTTAAACATAAACATTCAGCAAAAATAGTCACAACAATTTATTCTATGCAACACCCCTGAAGCAGTACTTACAATCATTATGTATCTATAGCATTAGGGACCAGCATGGGCACCAGCCTGGCCCTGGTGGATATTTATTAATTGTAAAAACAAATTTGGTGTTTTGGCTTGGTTCTCCATGCCACTTGATGACACCAGGCCAATGGATGCTCTTTTTAATAGATGTTTAAATTCAATCAAATCCTGGATGGCAGAAAACTTTCTACAACTTTATCAGGACAAAACAGGTTTGAATCATTGGTCCTGAGGCGACCTGAAGAGAGAGACACTTTTACCCAAACTACAAGGTCAGTCATCTGCACAAGGAAAACACCTGAGCGTTGTTGGTGGATGTGTGCTCCTGAGACACTTGATGAGAAATGAGAGGGGGAGGACTTTACAGTTTTTTACGATTGAATAAAGACAATTTTGATTGTTTTGTTTTAATTAGCAAAACCCTACACACAATTAGCACAACCACAAACCCAATTAGCAAAACACCTTAGCTCCTTTGCAAAATGAAACACTCATAGTAAAAACTATACACTAACTTATCAAAACCATATCTTTTTACTATATGAAACACACACGTTGCATATGACTTAACTATGTTTGCACCAGTTACACAGCAGTTACACAGCAGTTACACAGCAGTTACACAGCAGTTACACACTTCTGTTGAAAACCTTAAACACTTTTGGCTAATTCTGCTTCTAAGTGCACAGAGTCGTATGGGTGAAGTACACAGTGAATTTGCAAAACATCGCTCGGATTTGCACAACTGGAAACACGTGAGCAATGTCTGCTCACACTTTGTGCAAAACAACACACACAGTGAACACTAGACACACTTGTATGCATCACTGTAGACACCACACAGGACACAAGACTAATGCTGTTGACAATGTCATGTTTTTTTTCTATATACTCAAGCCAACATGGCAAAATAAAAATAAAAAATCCCAGTTTTCATGAACATAACATTTTATTCAGTACAAAAAATACCCCCCCAAACTCCTCCCCCTCCTCCTGCTTGAAGTCTTCCTCTTCCTCTTCTTCTACCTCCACCTCCACCTCGACCTCTGGCACAGCCTCTGCCTCCTTCTCCTCCTCTGATTCCCCCTCTCATCCTCACTCTTCCTCTTCCTTCCATTTTGGTTAAGTTTGGTGAACTCACATGCTGCAAATCTGATCGGTGTGTCTACAATTAAGCAATCTTGTGTTTGCGTGCCTGATGACAGTGTTCAATCAATTGGCACATAGGTGTGGTCATTTGAAAGTCAGTGCTTTAGAATTGCAAGAAAGTGACATTTTGATAAACTTCTGTGTCTAAATACATACAAGTGTGTTGAGTGTTGTAAATCACTGTGTGTATTGTTTTGCACAAAGTGTGAACTGACTTATTGTGTTTACAGTGGTGCAAATCTGAGGCCGAGTGTAAGATTTTGATAATTGGGCAAAACTTTAGATTTGAGTGTTTATTCAATCGTAAAAAACTGTAATAAAAAAAGGGGTGAGAGGTGCTGTACCCCCTGAACTGTTACACCCCATAGTGTGGTTCCTGCTATTGCGTTCTCTTCTTCAGCTGTTCAACTTTCAGTAAAGTGTGGCAGGGAGGAGAGAGCTGGCCTGTCCACTACAAGACTTTATTACACTCATCTTATGGCTCAGTCTCACTAGAGCTGCCTCTGCAGATCTGATATTCAGGAAGAGAAGGAGCTGAACATGAGCCATGGCCTTTCCATATACTGCAAGTAAAATACTACCCTTTTTCCCCCCATAAATTTGAGCAAAAACTCATCACAGTGAATAATTTGAAAGCTCAACATATGTACATTCGACAATCTTTGAACTGCTGCAATGATTGTGCTAGTTCTGTTTTTCTTGTTTTTGAGATTAAAAATCTCAAGTTCAGTTGTAACTGTAGAAACTTTTATAAACACACGCACAACCTAAAGAATGTTTTTGATCAAGAAACAACATTAAAACACGAATTAATTAGCAATTGAATAATAAAACCTACGTTTTCCTTTACCAACTTTACATTTGAAGTAAGAATAATAAATGTAGGTGGTGTAAACATGCTCTATGCCAGTTACTGTCTGCCCCGCCCATGTCTTTCCTTCTGCAACTTTTTCCCTCTCTCTTCTCACCCAGAAACAAGGAAGTTGTGTGGTATTTTCACAAATCCAGAAATAGCCCCTTTCCCACCGTCGGCTTTAGTGCACTGCTTTCACACCAAACACTGCACCATTGTGGCTGCCCAGTGCACATGTGGAAGGCCAGCCTTTGTAAGCAACAAGACCATATCCACCAGTGATTATGGATGTGTCCTGTGTGCATCAGGGAGACAAATATGTACCGTAAACTCATTTGTGAACACTTATTTGTGATTTTAAGTTATATGAAGACTAGTTCCATATGTGCTTGACTGTAAGAGCTGTTACTGATTTTACGTGTACACTCTGGCAACCCAAAAAAAGAGGGGTTCCTTCTGTTTTTTAGGGCTGTCACTAACTATTAGTTCTGTTGTACACTGAGACTGAAATACATTATCAACCAAATATAGGTTGGAATATGCTAATTGGAAGCTTTTAGATTGAGACAATTTACAAATAAAGTAAATTATTGACAAAAATCTGAAATATATTTTTAAAACTTTACTTTACTTTGTTATAAAATATATTTTTGTATCTGTTTTTGCCTGTATAGTCCAGAGAACGATTAACAAACGTATTTGTAATGGTCGACTTGTCACGATTAGTATGTAGCATGCGGTCAGGGCAATCAAGGCAAGTGAGTGATATAAATACTGTCTCACAACTACATTTAAATTCTTTTGAAATATATCCAAATAAGCCCGTTTCCCCCTAATTTCTGCTGCTGAAGCTTGGCTGAAGTCACAGTATCTTTTAGTGGCCTCTACAGGCCGCAGAGCAGTACTGCAGGAAGCTTGGTGGTTCATCTGCTGCACCTTCTCTTACCTTGAACAGAGACCCCATCATTTTATGCAGACAGCAGTTTTAGTGGTTAGCAATTTTTGATTTTATTGGTCAATCACTTTTACAAATATTTTTGTACGAATTATTCTGATCATGCGAGTTTGAAGTCTGGACACCTTTGCCATGGTATTTCAGAATACAGTTAAATAAATAGACTGAAATTCAAGTTCAGCTGCAGAAACAAATTCACTGAGCTTCCCAGTTGCCTTTTTGTCTCTGCAGGAGGAGAGTAATAACCCTCAGGACAAAAGACTAAGTTACATAATTTATTTTCAGTTAGCAGTTTAACTGGTGGTATTTACAGTCTGTGATCATCTCTAGTCACATTACGTACAGTACACAATATGTTCCAAATGTAAAACAAAAGGAAAACAGAATAGTACACAGAAAACGGTGATTAACGGGGTGATTAAAAGACGAGTGAAAGGGACAGTATAAGGGCGAGTAAAAGGGCCAGTGAAAGGCGAGTAAAAGGGGAGTTAAAGGGCTAGTTCCGTTGGATCTTCACAGTCCAAGACGCACCACGTTAGGGCCCCCCACAACGAGCCATTACATTCCTGCCCGACCCGCCCGGTACCAGCTACACCGAGGACTCCAGCTGGGGACATGACCACCTTGCAGCCAGCTACACGGAGGACCCCGGTACCGCCAGCCGGACCACACTTGAAATGGGGCGCAATGGAGGGTGGCGACATGCGGCGTGCAGCGTCCTGCATCCAACGGCACTAAAGTCCACAATCGCTAATCTTAAAAGTACTGAAATACACTGATTTTGCGGGACATTGAGAAAGATGTTCACCTGGCCTTCAGGAGACAACCCTCGCGACCAACCAGAATGCGGAAGTGGCAGACATGGGACGCAAGAGCTAGGGAGTTTTTATAGTGCAGATGTGCGCCATCTGCCGGTGTGATGGGCACACTGCTACACTGCAATGAAAACCAATAGATTTAGGACTGTATATAAAAAGCATCAACAGAGACTGGCCATGAAAACTTGCTAAACGCAGTCAAATTGTCAAAGTTATATACCTGCCGTGTATCTCCATCTCCAACCACAGCTAACAACACCTTTGAGTGACAGTCATTACGTTTACCTCGTCTAATTTAAATCGATTGTCCAAAGTGCATATAAATCTGTGCAAGTCGACTGAGATGCTGTGGTTCCATTCTCCCAAAACCACTAGGCACCAATGGTCCCGAACTCTTCTAGTCCGTAATCAGAAGCACGTAGACAGTGCAGTCTGATGAAGACGTGGGCGTGGCGTCCAACTACACGTGGTAAGAATCAGCCACGGAAATATTAGACATGTGTTTGCATGTGTACTCACTCGATTTAGATCAACGGAGGTGACAAACTACGGCCCCTTCACCGCTGACTAGCACGTGTGTGGTTTTGTTTGATACGCTTTGTTCAAATGAAAGAGAAATCTACCGGTCGTCAGTGTATTTGTTTGCTCTGTGGAGAGCAAATAACAAAAATAACAAAAAATATAGCCGCAAGCGGCAATGATCGGCCCTCGCCACGCCGCCGCCACGCCGCAAGAGGAGGGGGCGCTAACGCGCCCCAATTGTCCTTTTATTACATCTACTGCTGAATCTGTGACGCTGTCACATCTTCTCCCCTTTGTTTTACCATCAAAAAGCAATTTTATTTTGAATTCTTGGCAAAATGTGCGGCTTTGCCGCACAGACACCGTGACTCTTAGAATAAAAATGTGGATAACTTTTGATGGTCCACCCCTGAAGATGAGTCTCACCAAATTTCAGGTTAATATGTCTAAGAAGAGTTCGTGAAAGTCTAAAGTGTAAACATGTTCTGGCGATTTCCCCATTGGAATAACATGGAAGGTTTCGGTCATCGTTACGGCAACGCCATAACAATTATGACATGGCTCTCATTGACTTTTTTGATGGGGATGCTAAAATTGAGTTGTGTGTCAAATTTCATATAATTTCGCAAAACTAAATATTTAACCTCCATATAAAATCTGTAGGGGGCGCTGTGGCTCCAAATTAATTTATTTCACCTCAAGTAGGTTTAGGGCAAAGAGTTTAACAACTGATTCTAATTTGACGCAATTCGGACTTTTATCTGCGCAAACGGCAGAAATGTTAAATTTGGGAGATTTCTGAAATTCTTGCTACAGTTTGCGGCTTCGCCGCACAGAGACCGTGAGAGAACTTTTGATGTCCCACTCCTCAGTAGCATTTTCACCAAAGTTCATCTTTTTAGGGCCACCGCCCTGGGAGGAGTTGGTAAAAGTACGACGTTTGGAAAAACTCCGAAGTCATGTTTAGCCATTTTTGAAGCAATATGGCCGACATTTGGTTGGGCGGACGGCGTTGCCATAATAATATTTTTTACTTCTCTTGTCACCATCTACCTCTGCGCCAAATTTCATGATTCTACGATCAGATTTTTTTGGGGTCATTTCCCATCTCTCAATGCATTTTTGGTACATTTGGGGGCGCTGACGCGCCAATTTTTTTAATTTTAGAAAAGGGAAATAGCCAGAATGTAGAGAGGCACGATTTTTAGAGCTGTGCTAATTTTTGTGACTTTTCGTCAATGTTCACTGGGTGAAAAATAGGGGGGTTGGTCCCGAGAAGAAGAAGAAGAAGAAGAAGAAGAAAGAAAGAATAATATTCCGATGCGAAAACAATGTTTCCCATTTTTCAAATATCATAAACTATACATTTTCGGAAAGCGCTTGCGCTTTCCTACCTCATGGTGTGGGTCCCTGGTCACTGACGGGTACTTTCGATAATTTTGAGTGGGCTCCGCCCACTTTGTGTTTTTGGCCCTCTATACAGTAATAATGTTCAATTTTTGCGTTACATGCTTATATGCACGGAACATGCAAGAGATGGGGAATGTATTCGTGAGCTACTTAGCGCAAATCAGTGCTTTACATGGGGATGACGACCGCTTTGCGGTCGTCATCCCCATGTAAAGTGCTCGTTTAGTGCGAACTTTTGCACGGGCTTCGCCCGTTTACAACGGTAATGTTCCATTTTCCTACAACTAATTAGTATGCACGGGGCGTGCATGAGTGAAGGAGTGCGTTAGTGAGTGTTTGGAAGTGGGCGAGCGCTTCGCGCTCGATTTCGTGCGCACTACGTGCGCACTTTCGCAGCCGTGCTTCGCACGGCCTTACGAGACTAATAGGCCTCTCGCCAGCTTGTGGCGCTCGGGCCTAATGACAAAAAAGCAGAGCCAAAGCATGGTCCAACATGTGCGGCGTTAGCTTCAGCAGCTAGCCAAGTTAGATGTTGAATTTAACTCCAAACGCTAACCCGCTAGAAAGTGAGTCTGGCCTCGCAAAATCAGTCCATGACAAAACATACAAATGTGCTGTTATTATACTGATGGAGGCCTACTGTAACGTTAGTAAAATGGCACTTTTACCTGCCTCATGCATCCCGACAAGTTTGGGGCAAACTTCAGCAGCTAACGTTAGCTGCTAGAAAGTTCGGCCATCAAAGTCTAAGACAAAATATACAAATTAATATTATTATACGGGTTATTGTCGTCTTAAAGCCCTGGACAGTTTGATATAACGTAAGTTTGAGGAGTAAAAACACACTTTTACCAGGCTCAAGAGTCTCGGTGAAGTCCACGTGAAGACGACTGAGTGGAGCACATGAACTCAGGCTCCTCAACACTCAATGAATGAACACCAAAATATGACTCCGCCAAAGAGTCATCCTGAACACAAGCCGTAGTTGAATGTAGAGAATAAATTCCCAAAATATAGCACTTTAACACTTTTTTGTTTAACTCCAGAATTGTGTTTGAGCTCTGAAGAACACAAGCAGGATCCCTCAAAAATGAGTAACTGAAACAAAACAAACCCAACTCCAGCCATGGTTAAAACTTCAATCTCTTGCATAATGAGACCTGCTCCTCTCATGTTCTTCTGGAATGTCCACCTCAGCAGTCTCTTAAAGAGTGGTTAACGCCGGGCCACGATCTGCTGCCTCTGCTCCGTCTGCATGGTCCCTCATGTTCTACCCTTGTATCCTCTCTCTAAATAGGACCAGGAAGAGGAGCCAAGACCAAGCACTCGTGTGTAGGACTAAAGCAGAGAGAGCAGAGTCTGAAGTGCTGAGTGAAGCCTTTGGAGCAGAGGGAGCCACACCTGCAGAGCTGGGAGCCACATCTGCAGAGCTGGGAGCCACTTCTGCAGAGCTGGGAGCCACTTCTGCAGAGCTGGGAGCCACTTCTGCAGAGCTGGGACACGGGTCAGACAAACAGCTGCAGCTGAGATGGAGCACTCCTGGATTTGACTGTAGAAAGTGAGGAATTATTGCTGCCACTGTAAGTAGCATATGATTCCATGGAAATAGAACGTTAAAACCACACTTCTGAACATTCTTCATGAAAACAGATCTTTATTAAACTAGATTAAAAAAATAAATAATATAAATAATATACATTTATAGCTTTTCAGGTAATTGAAGGATGTTTGGCGACTCTCATGTATATCCACGGGTAAAATGGGGTTCGTAGTTAAAACAGGTTGGGAACCACTGCGTTAGGGAGTAAATGTAGTGGATTTCATTATTCATACAGCAACTCTTTTTTTCATATGACCAGCAGCATGATGTTTATGTTGCTTCACTACAAGAAAGTCCCATGTTCTTCCTGTGTCTGGGTTTCCTCCGGGCTCTGGTTTCCCCCATCAATCCAAAAACATGAACAATAGGCAAAATCCCGGAGCTAATGATAAAACCCAACTAATTTATGGATCAGTCAAATGCACTGTGACAAAATGTTTGTCACAAGCCCATGGCGCTTTTTCTATTCCAATTTCTATATTAACATCAACTTCTGTTTACCATACTGGATCTTTCAATCAGCTTTTGCATGGCCAAATGAGTGCGTTTTTGTGAGATGTAACGTCTATAAATATCAGTATCACAGCTGACAGTAAAGATTGGGGTTGTTCTGATATTTGAGAAATTTGTGCCGAGTTTTCAGTTTCAATTGTGACTAGATCCTATGCCTGGGGTCTGCTTTAATGCGGCCTCCCGCAAGATTTTAGTTTCCACTTTTTAACTGTCTTAGCAATGTCTACAATTGTGTCCTTAATAAAGATGGCATGAAATGGATGAAATAATACAGTCAGTGGCCTATATTTTACAGAAAAGTTCTTATAATTATTGAATTAATAATTTGTTAAACCAATCATCGTGGTCCGCTCTCCAACACTTGCCTGGATTCGAATATGGTCCTCGGAGGAAAACTGAACCCCTGGTTTGAAGTGACGTGTGTGGGATGAACCGATGGGATTGTTTTTGTTTATTTTGGTCTACATCTGGCTTTTAATTATTTGCATTTTAAACCTCACTGTTTTTGTTGTATATTTTATTTTGTGTGTGTGTGTGTGTTTTACATATAAATTGAAGCTTTCTCTTCCTCTGTGCAGAACTAGAGCAGCGCTGTTTGTGTCACTGTTTAGCTCAGCCCCCTGCACCGCACTGACACGTGGACAGGACCCACCCAAAGACACTGACCCGTACTGACCCCATGTGTGCAGTTCGGGTCAGTGTCTTTGGGTGGGTCTGTTCCTCTTCAAGTCTGGGGCAGGATTCACCACAGCTGTTTCACATTAACCCCAGCACTGCTGCTCCGGAGCGGGAGAGTCACTCAGAGTGCAGCAGCATGACTTAACTATGACTGAGCTGTGTCTAGGAAAGCTAGTTAAACATCTGGACCATGGTTTTCCTCTGGATGCCCTTCCACGGGTTCAAGATTGACTGAATCCTACATTTTGATCAACATCTTCTAATTTCTGATACATAAACATGACATGATTTTGATTCGCAAAACGCCCCTCAACATTTCGACTGAGACTGAATTATGGGCAGCAAAACGGATAAGTTTGAATTTAAAATACTTTTAAATGAACAAGAAATAAAGCTTTCAATCTGCAAGTGTTTTATTTGAGAGTTACTTGATGCTGATTGCCTGTGAGTGTATGTGTAATGTCATGAGTTGTTGCAAAAGTGATTTTTAATCTCAATAAGTGTCTTATCCTGGTTAAATAAAGGTAAAAAAAAAAATTCTTTGCATTTACATTTTTGTTCTTGGAGCTGGTTTGCTCAAATCAACTTACGGTAAAATGGAAGTGGACTGTAGTTAGTCCATGTTGTTTCCGACTGGAAAAAAGTTAGCTAAGCTCTGCACAAACGACAGGGAGATAAAGGACACTTCAACTCGCCACTCTTAACAAACTCTTTTGAAACATCTCAGCTAAGGAAAGAAAGGCAATGAGTTCAACTGTGTGTGATTCAAAAGTATTATGTACTAGCTTACAGAGGGTCACTTTCGACCCTATTAAAGGCGGTATGGACGATTTTTCGGCGATTTGAGAACGCAGGCGGAAGTGCGAATGCCACTCCCCCGTGCGGACTGATACAACACACACGTGCGTTTGTTTATTAGCGCAACGGATCGCATCTCATCGCTCGTCTCCGGTAGATTTCTGTCCACTTCTGGATCAGCTCGAACTGTCTTTCTCCGTCTTCATTTTGCCCCGTACACTGAGGGAACTATATTATGATAGATCCATGCGCTTAGGCACGCGGAAACGTGGGGACGAGCCTGACGCGGCTGCAGGTGAGCGGTAGGTGCGTTTTATGATTGATACGTGGCAGGACAAATGATTTATCCACGCCACGAGGAAATATGATAAAAAATTTGCTGAAAAAAAATCATCCATACCACCTTTAACTTCTCACCAAACACTGACTACCTCTTGTGATAAATCGCCATATCACATTTCCAGTGATGATAAATGTATATGTTGGTTAAGAGTCTTAACTTTGTTCAGCAGAACTTTGTTCAGCAAAACAAAGCTTGTGCATTTTAGCATCAGCTGTTTCCTGTTTATTGACGCATGACACTCACATCAAGACACACATAGAGATGTGACAATTCTGCGTAGAGGCGCAGAGAAGTCAAATAAATGCAGAAAAAGGTGACTAAAATCCTGTTTATTCTAGTTTGAGCAATGTCTCAGTGACACAAACTTATTCATCCTTTGTATGTTTGGGTGATGTCATCTGCTCACGTAGCAGACCCCTGCGAGCCAGGACCTCTGCATGGAAACACATTCCACTATTAAGAGAAGTCACTATTTAAATAATACAACACAAAATATTTAATATAATATATATATATATATATATATATATATATATATATATATATATATATATATATATACTAAAATAGTTTAATTGTTAAAAATATTTAAAACCAGGGAATTGAAACCAAAACCTTCTTGTTGTTATGATCTAAAATATAACTTACACTCACATATCTATTGAAAAATTGAGGAACTGTGGACTTGTTTTACACTGTTCTCTGCCTTTTCTTCAGAAATTCACTGACTGGAAAAGACTGAATCATCTTCCTGTCTTTGCTGCTCTGTGATTGGCTACATTTGCTACTGATGATACTTACACTAGAAATAGCCTCTCTTATAGATGGAAAGATGAGTACATTTATCAACAAATTGATTTTCGTCTTTATTTATACTTTTATATTATTTTGAAGAAACTATAGTCCTACATACTTCACTTATAGATAATCTTTCCACTATAAATAACTCATTTATATGATACCATTAGAGACTGAATTTACATTTTTTTCATTGCGATTGTCAGTGAACACATTCATAAACTACAGTGCATCACTGTGGTGATTACACAAGGGCTCCCAGGGTCCACAGTCAAGAAGGGCCGACTTGTGACCCAGATAGGAAGGTTCAGGTGCGTTCGGGATAAGCTAGACCTGCGCAGATCCTATTGGTGGAAACTTTGGCATTTTCGGTTTGACCTTATTGGTTGGTTCAAGGTTGCCAGGCGTTTTTCTGTGAACTCATTTGACGCTTCAACTCTCGTCGATCGTATAGACGAGAGGCAGCTACACTTGAACGTGCCTGTTGTTCTTGTCACTCTTTCCTCTTCACTCTTGCCGCAAGATACACATATATAATAACGGAATAATGCACTTGTGTTTACAATGTAGGCTATGAATTAGTTCTAGTTTATTTTGTCCAAACTCCACGTGTTCCTCTTCATCTCGCCGTGTGGATTTGTTAATAGTCCTTCATTCGTTCCTCCGGACGGTGTGGATTTTTCCTCCATGCGACCGTGCGTGCACTGCTGCTGTTGGCCGCATGTTACACAAGTCTATGTCCTTCATGTGTTCACTTAGTTCCTGGAAAAAGCGAAGCAGCGCCAGGTCTGATTCTCGTCTGACCTCTGTCTGAGACACCGTGCTCCCTGTCGCGCCTGGTCGCTCTCACACCTACTGTCACGCCTCATGTTAAACCTCAGTGGGTTTCCTCTGGTCCAGGTGGTCTTGGGTCATGTCATGCTCCAAATATCCATCTTCTGTGTTCCACACTTTATTGAAATGATTTATTGGGTGTTGTTATGCTAAAAGCCTTTAGGGGAACATGATTCATGAAACAATTTGTTTAAATCATTCCATGCTCTAATTTTGTTTATTTATTTATTTTGCTTTAATTACTTAGTATAAAAAAGACTGGTTAAAGATAAATACTACAAAAGTACAGTATGGACAGAACAACAAGCAAAACTAAGTATTGTTGAAGTGAGTCACTTAAAATATCAAAATTATGAATTATTATTATTCTAAATTTAATGAACCATAGTGCAATAGAGGCATAACGGCACTCTTTATAGTAGTACTAGATTAGCTAAAAGTTTTGTGTCCAAACATATTGTCGACCCAGAGTTTTTCTTACTTGTGTGATCGTTTGAGCCTCTATTTTTATCTCTATGGGGTTTAAATGGTCAAATGGAAAAAATATTCTAATGCTTGATATTATTTAAATATCCTTTTCTTTCACTTGTAAATATCTTGAATTTGAATTTAAGTGTGTGTTTTTTTCTATCAGAACTTTATTTTGTATTGAAAACTGCCATAGGAAGTGGATTTCTCCCCTGTGAGATATAATGTTATATTTCCATTCATTACATAGAGTTTTGTGTCCTCCTCCGCCTCTGGTTTAGTGCACATAGTATCCTGCAGAGGCTCGTCTCTTTCATGTGGTTGTGCTGCCCATAAACGCTCCCTGCTGATTGGCTGAGGCTTTTATCTCCAAACAGGAAGTGCGGGAGGGCTTCTGTCTGCGGGACAAATCTGGACCTCATTTGGAAAAGCCATCAATTTGCTGCCTTTAGTGTATACAACTGACTTAGATTATAGTAAAATAATTACAATGAAAAGATAGTGCTATGGCTGTCTATTACTGCAATCTTCATATTATTGCAATGTTTTAATATACTTCTTACACTTATCTCAGTGATATTGAAACTAAAATGACAGGCAGTGAATACTAGTCCAGTTCTGTTAAAACAAAAGCTTAAAGGACACATGTTGTGCAAAATGTATTTTTTCCTTTAAATGTTGACCATTTTACAATATTGTTCCCTCATCAAACATACTGATGTTGTAGCTTCATTCACTCTATTTGCTTAAGTTATCTCCCTCTGAGTATCAAAAACACACACTATTCTGAATTTCCCCAATGTGTGAGGTCATATTCTACCTATGACATGGCTCTGAGATCGTCTGTGCTGGTTTTAAAACCATGAATAATCGCCATATTCATGCTGAGCATTTCTGCCTCAAATCATGATCATTACAACTGCGTGAGAGCGTTAGAATGTCAGGGGAAAGCCAACTTTTGTTCATCTGTTCTATATAATTCCCTCTGCTGCCACTAGATGTCGTTTTACATTGAAGTACAAGACGACAAAACAGCAGGAAAACATCGACTGGGGAAATTGTCGGTCCAAATATGCCAACATAATTTGCCTCTTTCTGGAACAATATCCGGCAGAATCAACAATAACAAATGACTTTCTACAACGTCCATAACAAAGGTCCAGCTGACTGAAAATGAAAACTATAAGAGGAAAATAGACAGGCAGTGAATACAGTTCGATGAAGTGGACAAGGGTGTGTGGTGCTCCTTTTCTATGATCTGTGTGAGGAACTCTGGGATGGATCTTCCTCTACACCAGTGGTCCCTAAACTACGGCCCGCGGGCCACATCCGGCCCGTTGGGCCTTTCAATCCGGCCTGCCAAGCTTGTCCAAGTTATATTACATATTATTTTGCTGTTTGCTTTATTAGACAGTAGATGGAATGAGAAAGAAAGGAAGGGGAATGATGAGAGAAAAAGGAGGACATGCAACAAATGTTGGAGTCGGGATTCAAACTCACTATACTGTGGATGGCCGTTCATTTTACCTTTCGCCTGTAATGCCCACATTTCCCCAAGAGATGGCACTGTTCCCTCTAAGCTGCGCGCCTGCGCACTGCTCACTGCTCGCACATAGTGCACTGCTCGCACATAGTGCACTGCTCCCATAGTGCACTGCTCGCATAGTGCACTGCTCGCACATAGTGCACTGCTCGCATAGTGCACTGCTCGCACATAGTGCACTGCTCCCATAGTGCACTGCTCGCATAGTGCACTGCTCGCACTTAGTGCACTGCTCGCACTTAGTGCACTGCTCGCACATAGTGCTCTGCTCGCACAGTGCACTGCTCGCACTTAGTGCACTGCTCGCACTTAGTGCACTGCTCGCACATAGTGCACTGCTCGCACAGTGCACTGCTCGCACTTAGTGCACTGCTCGCACTTAGTGCACTGCTCGCACATAGTGCTCTGCTCGCACATAGTGCTCTGCTCGCACATAGTGCACTGTTCGCATAGTGCACTGCTCGCACTTAGTGCACTGCTCGCACTTAGTGCACTGCTCGCACATAGTGCTCTGCTCGCACATAGTGCACTGCTCCCATAGTGCACTGCTCGCATAGTGCACTGCTCGCACATAGTGCACTGCTCCCATAGTGCACTGCTCGCATAGTGCACTGCTCGCACATAGTGCACTGCTCGCACAGTGCACTGCTCGCACAGTGCACTGCTCGCACATAGTGCACTGCTCGCATAGTGCACTGCTCGCGCATAGTGCACTGCTCGCGCATAGTGCACTGCTCGCATAGTGCCCTGCTCGCACATAGTGCCCTGCTCGCACATAGTGCACTGCTCGCACATAGTGCACTGCTCGCATAGTGCACTGCTCGCATAGTGCACTGCTCGCACATAGTGCACTGCTCGCATAGTGCACTGCTCGCACATAGTGCACTGCTCGCATAGTGCACTGCTCGCATAGTGCACTGCTCGCATAGTGCACTGCTCGCACATAGTGCACTGCTCGCACATAGTGCACTGCTCGCATAGTGCACTGCTCGCATAGTGCACTGCTCGCACATAGTGCACTGCTCGCACATAGTGCACTGCTCGCACATAGTGCACTGCTCGCATAGTGCCCTGCTCGCGCATAGTGCACTGCTCGCATAGTGCACTGCTCGCACATAGTGCACTGCTCGCACATAGTGCACTGCTCGCATAGTGCACTGCTCGCATAGTGCACTGCTCGCACGTAGTGCACTGCTCGCGCATAGTGCACTGCTCGCATAGTGCCCTGCTCGCACATAGTGCCCTGCTCGCACATAGTGCACTGCTCGCACATAGTGCACTGCTCGCACATAGTGCACTGCTCGCATAGTGCACTGCTCGCATAGTGCACTGATCGCATAGTGCACTGATCGCATAGTGCACTGCTCGCACATAGTGCACTGCTCGCACATAGTGCACTGCTCGCATAGTGCACTGCTCGCACATAGTGCACTGCTCGCACAGTGCACTGCTCGCACTTAGTGCACTGCTCGCACTTAGTGCACTGCTCGCACTTAGTGCACTGCTCGCACATAGTGCTCTGCTCGCACAGTGCACTGCTCGCATTTAGTGCACTGCTCGCACTTAGTGCACTGCTCGCACATAGTGCACTGCTCGCACAGTGCACTGCTCGCACTTAGTGCACTGCTCGCACTTAGTGCACTGCTCGCACATAGTGCTCTGCTCGCACATAGTGCTCTGCTCGCACATAGTGCACTGTTCGCATAGTGCACTGCTCGCACATAGTGCACTGCTCGCACAGTGCACTGCTCGCACTTAGTGCACTGCTCGCACTTAGTGCACTGCTCGCACATAGTGCTCTGCTCGCACATAGTGCACTGCTCGCACATAGTGCACTGCTCGCACATAGTGCACTGCTCGCATAGTGCACTGCTCGCATAGTGCACTGCTCGCATAGTGCACTGCTCGCACATAGTGCACTGCTCGCATAGTGCACTGCTCGCACATAGTGCACTGCTCGCATGGTGCACTGCTCGCATGGTGCACTGCTCGCACATAGTGCATTACTCGCACATAGTGCACTGTTCGCATAGTGCACTGCTCGCACATAGTGCACTGCTCGCACAGTGCACTGCTCGCACTTAGTGCACTGCTCGCACTTAGTGCACTGCTCGCACTTAGTGCACTGCTCGCACTTAGTGCACTGCTCGCACTTAGTGCACTGCTCGCACATAGTGCTCTGCTCGCACAGTGCACTGCTCGCACTTAGTGCACTGCTCGCACTTAGTGCACTGCTCGCACATAGTGCACTGCTCGCACAGTGCACTGCTCGCACTTAGTGCACTGCTCGCACTTAGTGCACTGCTCGCACATAGTGCTCTGCTCGCACATAGTGCTCTGCTCGCACATAGTGCACTGTTCGCATAGTGCACTGCTCGCACTTAGTGCACTGCTCGCACTTAGTGCACTGCTCGCACATAGTGCTCTGCTCGCACATAGTGCTCTGCTCGCACATAGTGGCGCGCACAAGAAAATATATGACGGGCAGAAAATAAAATTCACCACAAACGGCCACCGGGGGCCAATCAAGCAGGAAGCGTTTGACACTGAAGAAGACTCTTGTGGACAGTAGAAGACAGTAGATAATTAATCATTATTTAATGCATTTGGAAAACAGTTTGTACATTGAGCCTTGCATTTGCTGCTTTGTTACAAGTTACAGGTCAAATCTTGCGTGTAATTTATAGTAATTCATTAGTTCACACAAACACACCATATTTTCCTGGCCCGGCCCCTCGGCCAAATTTTAGAACCCAATGTGGCCCTCGAGTCAAAAAGTTTGGGGACCACTGCTCTACACGCTCACTTGAATCTGGGATCAAAATTATGGACCTGGGGCATCGTTCAGAGCTGAGTCGACATAGTGGAGCTCAAGGCGGGAGAAGGTGGCGGAGCATACATCGTGAGGCAAGGAAGCATATTTCCAACATTATGGATGAGTTACGGGAGCTGAGAGCTGAGGTAGTGACACTGTGGACGGAAGTTAACAATATGAAAAGCAAGATCCTTTTCATTATTGTCCCACTAATCTCAGATGAGTGGGACAATACCGAAGGTTTCCTCAAGAAGTTGATCCCAGAGCTCATTTCAGGGATTGGAGTTGCGGTCCCCCCATTACAATAGAAAGAGCTAAACCATGAGGTGTGATAATGAGGTTTGTTAATGATCACGTGAAGGAGCGTGTCATGAAGGCTGCAAATGTTAAAGGAGACCTCCAGTACAGAGGCAAACGTGTTTTATTTAATAAATCTACTGGAAGTGATGAGTTCACTTCAGAGTGGTATAAACAACTTTTAAACTCAGACACCTCCTAGTTGGAAAGAAGCCATCATATATTTAATTCCTAAAGAATTAACCCGAATGTGCCTCATAGAAACCAATTTCTATTTTGAAAGTGGACTTTCATATATACACCTCAATTATGTCCAAACGAATGGAACAAATATTCCAAATCCACATATATATTCTTTTGGATAAAGAATATGCTCCTCTCTTAACAACAGTTTGAAACTATAAAATGTATGTTTTGCCCCAATTTCTCTGTTCAAAACTTCCAATTTCCATCTTCAACCAGCTGTTTGATGAGATGAAACAACCTCTGCATAGCAAGGCAAAAACCTCCAAGTCCAGTTCAAGTCTCCACGATTACCAAAAGAAAAAGGAGGCTGGGGTTTATCTTAACTCAAATCAGAGTGTTGCTGTACTGGTGTAACCCAGAATATTTCCTGTACAGGTCTTGCATGCAGATGACAAACGGTTGAGTCATTTGGAGGAAGTGGAGAACAACTGGGTAATATATCAACCTAAACAAAGATGTTAAAATCTTAAACTGGCTAGCGTATGCACATGGTTTCGCATCTAACAGCACAGATTTTGGATGTAAATTCTGGATAACAAATAAAGATTTTCTAACAGAATATAAACGAAAATCACATGAAAAGCTTTGATATGTTGAAAGAATCCTATGACTTGGAGAAACCTTTGTAGGTATTTACATATAAGGAGTCTCATTAAACTAAGCAACAACCACCCCCTTTGACTAAAATATTCATTAAAGCTTATATAGCAGAACGTTCAAGGGGAACATCTAAATTATACATTACTCTACCAATAAAATAAATGAGAAAGAGAGGGTACTTTTATTTTTGATTGAGTGGACAACCACAAATGAAGCCTGTGTAAATTCAGCCTGGAAGACCTAACTCCATCCATCTACGTCAAGGCCTCCATGGAAGGACCCCTCTCCCCAGCGCCATCATCGCACTGAAGCGGGCGCCCGCCTGTCCGTCTGTGAGAGTCAGATCCCTCACTTCACCATGGACTCTTCCAGGTTTCTGCGCTTATCCCAAAGAGGTTATGCAGTTTTTCCCGGCCAAAGAAGTAGGGTGAAAGGTCAGGGGGCGTCTGCACCATGGCCCTCGCACCTGCTCCTCATCCCCAATCAACGCTCTCAGTGACTCCTCCCCGCTCCCAATCGGCACCAGGCGGTCGCATTTAAGCCTCAGGCAGATGGCTCGGCCGCTCAAACCGTACTGCGACCCACCACCTGCCCAGCTCTTCCTCTGCATTCCCCTCATCCTCTACCTTCTCTTCACATCTACCACCACCAGTCTCCAGGCTCCGGGGGGAGACATCTAATACAAATAGATCATGGAGTGCCCATGATTGCAACGTCTTCCGCCGGGGTCTGAGCGCCAAATAACTCTCGAATAAAGCTTGCTCAACAGTCCAGTCTCGTGGTCTCTCTGTCTCTCCAGGGTGAAATACACATGTTTGGAGGGAATTTTGTTGGAAAAATGTGTCATGTTTTTTTCATAACACCAAGTCAAAGTGCCCATTATTCACGAGGTTGGAAAGACTGTGGCAGCGAGGAGGCAACCCATTGCCATATGTTCTGGGACTGTCTTGTTGCTCAAAAATATTGGACTGAGATCAATAAAGTCCTATATTTGACATCATCATCCCACTCAATTTCAGAACTATGTATTAAGGCCTCAAAACTCCAGCCATGGACACAACGACTAGATCTCTTTGGAGCATTCTGCAGCCACACACATGGACTGGACTGACATTGTGACCGGCATACGGAGGATTCTGACTTAATTTGGAAATGGACAACTTAACTAGACTTTCTTTCTGTGTCGTGATTGAGTTTTTTGTGATTTCTTTGTGTATCGTTATCTGCAGACATGGCGAGAAGAAGACATCCAAATATAGAAGAAAATGTTGGAGCTTTTGGAGGACCAGAGCAGACGCAGTGCAGAAAGCATGCAGCACATCAATCATATTACAACATCACAAGCACAATACAAGAGGGATTCACATTGATGAGGGACACAAAAGCAGCAGTCATGGCTGTGGGCACTGCCAGGCTCACCCACCATCACACATGCACTTTGCTACACATCCCACAACTTCAACATTCATACACACAAAGTGGCACATCTAGCAACTCCACCACCTTCACATGAGACCTTACAGCAACAAATATCCTCATTTTCATACACACAAGCACTGATTTCCTGTTTTAAAGTGTAACTACGCCTTAATTCAGGCTCAAATTTGTCTCACGTCAAACTGTAAAAATGTTTGAACACTCTTGACATAATCCTTTGCTCTATTTCATTACAAATAAAAAATAATAATATAATAATATAATAATAAGCACTAAAGGCTTATTGGACAGGCCTATTCATTAATACCACACCATATTTTATTCATGTTCAGTTAAAATGTTCTATGTTATACAATTTTGATTCTTGTTATAGTGTCATAATGATTGCATTCTTCATTTTTGATCACTTCGCATTGTATTGCAAAAGGATGTTCTTATTACGTGCACATGCAACACATAGAAATTGGGACTAAACTGAAACTAGACTAAACTAGACTAGACTAGGCTAAACCAGTCTCAAACCAGGAGTAAGTGTAAGTGTGCACCAAGTGTAAACGCAGCATATTTAAGAATGACGACACAACAACATTTTGTCATTTATTGTTCTTAGGTCGTTGGGTGTGGACAGGAGGCACTTTGGAAATGACCCAAAACATAAACGTATATTTGAGAAACTTAAAACAGTCATTTATGTCCTAAACTTAAAACAGTCATTTATGTCCTAAAAGTGTACTTAAATTCACTCCTCTAGACGGATGTTATCACCAATTACAGCGAACAGTCACAAATGTTTTTAAAAAACCTGTTTCACGTCTATGTTATACAATAATTAAATAGGAGATCTTCTAGTGAAAGTGTTTTTCAGACTTCCTATAAGTGATCTGTTCTTCTGTATCTACCTCTGTATCTACCTGCGTTGCACCAATGAAATTTCCCCATATGGGACAATAAAGGAATATCTTATCTTATCTTATCTTACAGTACAGAAACATAAAAATCTAACATTTACAAATCCGCTGTAAAAAAAAATATTATACAAAATTGGTACAAAATAATGAAGAGTAAACAATGCATTGTTGATGAAAACAAATAAAACTTGTAGAGTTATAAATTATGTAAAAAATTGTATCAAGATAGTTTGTAGGTACCAGGATGTAGTACATATATGACCTTTGAGAAAGAGATAGAATTAGTTGACACTTTTACAGTAATGTTAAGGCATTGGAGTCAATGAATGCTTTGTTTACATGTATTTTACTCCAGTATAAAGTGATGACAGGTTTTAATATTAGCCCTGTCCTATATTAAAAAGTAACAAATGTGTTAATCTAAATGAATGAGACTGAAAATGAGACTTTGTTTGACAAACCTGCTGTTGCTTATAGTTTTTAAACATACATTTACATTTTTTTAATGTTTTTTGCAGACTAGATTTTATTCTTGACTTGAACTATGCATTGGTAATGTAAGTAGACCAGGACTAAACTAGAACCAAACCAGGACAGAACCCCTAAGGGTGCGATCACACTAGGTCTGGAACTAAACACGGCTAAACCAGGACTAAAACAGGACCAAACAAAGTCTACATCAGAATAAAACTAGGGTCAAACTGAATCCAAACAAGTACAAGTGTGAGGTCAGCCTGGTTAATCCTGGTGACTTAGTTTGGTCCTTTTCTATTCCTGATTTAGTTCAAGTCTAGGCCAGAACTAAATCAGGCTTAGACCCCCGTTTATTCCCAGACTGAACCAGAACAAAGCCCAAACCACTCAATCATGATATGGACGTAGGGTGTGTTCACATAGTGGACCACATTAACATTGGTATTAAACTGGGACTAAATTTGGAAAGAGTCCAGGACTAAACCAAAGAACCAAACCAATTCTACATCTGGAATTAAACTGGAGCTCAAACCAGAAAACCAAAAAGGAGAAGTGTGAACGCAGCCTAAAATTTAATTCAATTCAATGAATCATGCATCAAAAAAAAAAAAAATAAATAAATAAAAAAATCGAGGTTGCAACGAAAAGATTAAAAAATGACAAAAATTAAAGGAGACATCATGCTTTTTTCAGGTTCTTATTTAACTATAGGATGAGCGGCTTATTTCACATTTTGTTCTTTGTAAAGCGCAATATTGATCTAAAATGGCTTATTAATATCAACAGGACCATTGACAAAACTGCAGCTCTGATCTTCATCGTGACATTTCACCAGCAGAATTGTCATGTTGTTTTAAAAGATTTGGCTCTGTGACATTTTAGAACTCTACATGTGCCACTCAGATGTGTCAGTTGTTTTCAAATAATCACACGGATGTGGGCGGGGATAGGGGATAGGGGGTAGGGGGAAAACAGGAATTTTCTGAGCACTCGAGCCTCCGTTGCAGGACAATACAGGAATACTCAATCAACATTTCCTCATCATTAGATTCCTCAACGATAAAAGCTCATTCAAGTCGATCCGTCTCCTTTAAAAGGTGGTATGGACGATTTTTTTCAGCAAATTTTTTATCATATTTCCTCGTGGCGTGGATAAATCATTTGTCCTGCCACGTATCAATCATAAAACGCACCTACCACTCACCTGCAGCCGCGTCAGGCTCGTCCCCACGTTTCCGCGTGCCTAAGCGCATGGATCTATCATAATATAGTTCCCTCAGTGTACGGGACAAAATGAAGACGGAGAAAGACTGTTCGAGCTGACGCAGAAGTGGACAGAAATCTACGGGAGACGAGAGATGCGATGTGATCCGTTGCGCTAATAAACAAAGGCACGTGTGTGTTGTATCGGTCAGCACGGGGGAGTGCGCATGCGCACTTCCGCCTGCGTTCTCAAATCGCCGAAAAATCGTCCATACCGCCTTTAATTATAAGAAAAAAAAATAAAATAAAACAAACAAAAAAAGTCAACTACCCCTCCTCAGCTCTTCCCTGCATCGGCGCGACAACACGACCCCCGTCCATCCCGTGCGTGCGTCCCCGCTCCTTCAAACGACCGTCTGCGCGCCGCGGCACTTCCGGCACGCGCAGTACACCAGGCTCACCAGGTAAGCGACGCACGCGAGGCAGGCGAACGCCGCGGCCGCCAGGTAGACCTTGTACAGGCACATGTGCTCGTACTTGTCCAGGTTGCAGTACGCGTTGCGCTCCGTCTTGTAGATCATGACGCCGATGGCCGGGAGGTAGAGCGCGGCGGCGGCGGCGTCGTGGGCCAAGTTCGTGACGAGCCACCGCCGGCCCCCGACGACCGGCACCAGCTCCTGCTTGTCCAGCAGCGTGAGGACGAAGAGGGCGAGCGTCAGGAGCCAGAAGAGCACCGCCACGAAGAGCACGAAGTGGATGGAGCCTTCGTATTTGTTGGCGGCGATGGTCACCCAAAGTCCGGCGCCGAAGATGATCTGCAAAAGGCGTAAGATTCCCAGGAAGGTCTTGAGGAACTTGAGGATGTTGGCCCTCAGTGCTGGAGGCTGCTGCGGGGCTTGGGGTGACATGTCTTAACCCCCCCTGACTTACGCAAACAGCCGCGCGTAAAAAGGCGAGTCGAGCGCGTCAAAAGCGGGTTAAACAAAAAAGTCAAAGGAGAAGCTCGGTTGTGTTTTCGCAGTGGCTCCTCAGTGTGTGTGTGGCCCCGTGTTGGGTCTTTTCCGTTTCCTCTGCTCCTGAATGTAAGGCTTGTGCCGGGGGGAAAAGGGGGCTGGAGTCCAGAGCCCGCCTCTCCTCCTCCTCCGCGGGGCTGGGGCTCGGGCTCGGTCCATCCCAGCTCGGTATGAGAGCAGAAAGAAGCGTCTGCCACTGGCTCTAAAGGAGTTATTATGGGCCCCAGGGGACGCGCACGCCACAAACAGCCTTCATGTCATGTACAGTGCAGAAGGATTTCTGGAAATGTCCCAATACAAGAAAGTACAAGAGGTTTTTGATCACGAGATGCGTTTTAGAAACTCAGCAGGATTTCTCTCTGTTTTAAAAAGAAAAAAATAATCCGGAAACTTTGATCCTACAGAGACAAATGCTCAAAGAGTTTTGAGCCATTATTTAGGCTGATTCCACAAACTGCCCCTTCAAGTGTCCACCAGGGGGCGGTAGATTTGGGCAGCTTTTGTGAGAAAACATGTAAAGGGTGAGGAAGTTTGTTGGAATTTAAAAATAACTACTTCTTTAATGATGATACAGAATACTTCTTCTTTTCATGACAGGCAAAAACTCGAATCAAACAAGAAGCAGTTGGTAAAAATAAGTTATTGAAAGGCAATGAGTAAAGATGGTGACTGCTGCTCATTAAAAAACGCTTCAAACTTTACGTTATTTCTCTGATCTGACCATGAATCTGACCCAAACTGCACTCACAAGGCTACAACCAAACTATTTATACAGACAAGTACTAAACAATAGTGTAGCTATAATGTAAAAAAGAAAAGAAAAAGCAGATCCATGATTCAATCCCAAATGTTCAGCTCACTACCTCCTCCTTTTTGCGTTTGTACGTATAAATCCTAATCTAAATAAACCAATTGTTGAGTAATTCAAATTCTGGACGTCTAAAACACCATTGCCCAATTAATTGACCTAAATGACTATAATTAACCGCCGTACTAAAAGTGACAAATTGCCCCTAATTTACTGGTGCATTTTGAAACATACAGGTTTTAAAAAGTCTCCAGCACAATAACCTACACATGTGTAACAATCATATTCAGCCCTAAGCGTGAAACCAGATGGTGGCGCAGTTAAACCTCTGTGTATGTTTGGACAGCCTTAGAGATGGACGGAGAGGGAGAAAAGATCTCTGATTAAAAAAAGAAAAAGTGTCTTATGCTCCTTTCATGGCCGACACCTTTTACAACATATATAACAATTTGTCAGCTCTTTAAAGGGGACGTATTGTGCAGAATCAACTTTAAATGAGTTTCCCACCTTGTCACAACAGTGTTTCCTCATTACTATTTTCCTCATTATTAGTCTGAAAAGTCCTGTTTTCACCTTCCCCCTATCCCCGCCCACATACCCCAGTAATTATTTGTTATTATTAGTCAAACTAAAGCACTGAGTGACACACATCGCCACTTTTCAAAAAGACATGTAAATGACAATCTGCTGCAGTGTAATGTAATTATTACTGCAGTTCTACGATTTTAAACAGGAAGTTAATGGAGTTGTTTCTATTGATTATGAAGCCATTTTATATCAATATCACAGTTTACATTGAACAAACTGTAAAATGATGATCTACTTACTTTACAGTTCAATATGAAAACCTGAAAAAAAAAAACATTATTGTAGCCTGGAATTCAAAGCCTATTGACTTTTGGAGAATCTACTTGAAAATCAAAAATCATACATTACATATTTACAAACCATGTATTGACTTTATCATTTATCAGTCGGCCCTCACTCTCTATGCACATTCAGTAAAAACTATCATTTGTCAGAAGTCATGAGCCGCACGTTTGACTTGGCGTGTAACCTGCTGCTTAAAGATCCATTCATTACAATGTAGTTTTTAATGCATGACATGAGAGCGTGGAATTGAGATAAAAGCTGTTGTCCCTGGTCTGGTTTGATCCTCCCGATGTTGCAGAATACAGGATTACTCATGCTACATGGTCTTGTCCAATTTCAGTATAATTCCAATTTGGATGTGGTGTATTTGTGAACTCAACAAAAGTCTTAAATGAGTAGTTACAAGAACACTTTATAGCACTGCCCGGTGACATGAGCTGGAGGAACAGGACAAAACAACATTCTGACATCTTAATCATTTCTCACACAGTTTTATAGATCCACCAAAATCTTTTCATGATCCTTTACCATCAAAAGAAAGGGGAATGTGCTCTTGCAAAAAGGGAGTTAAATGAAACCTTGAAATTAGGTTATTTTAGTCGTTGTTTAGTCAGCCGTTATTTTTACGATTAATCCAATAGTCACACTTTTAAATAGGCAACATTATCAACCAAAGAAAGGTTGAAATATGGATTATAGACGGACAATAATCACAATGGAAATCCATCGATTTTCTACCGCTTGTTCCCTTTCGGGGTTGCGGGTGACTGGAGCCTATCCCAGTGACTTCGGGCCTTAGGCGGGGTACACCCTGGACAGTGGCCAACTTGTCGCAGGGCCAACACAGAGACAGAGACATTACAGACAGTTCACTCTCACATTCATTCACTAGGGCCAATTTAGAGTCACCAATTTTACCTAACACATGCATGTCTTTGGACGGTGGGAGGAGCCGGAGAACCCGGAGAGAACCCACGGTAACACGGGGAGAACATGCAGACTCCACCCAGAGAGATCATGTGATGTTGGTCTGGTCCGGGAATCAAACCCATGCTCTCCTTCTTGGGAGGCAAGAGCGCTAACCGCCTTTGCCACCGTGCACCCACAATGGAAATGTTGTTTTTATTTGTTTTAGAGTCCGTATAGTCTAGGATCAACGCTTTATTATTGTAATTCAGATTTGAACTATCCAAAGTGTCTCAGTTATTCTCCTTGGCCGAGCGCGCTTCTTCTTTCTGATAAAAGGTTGTCTCACACGATCACATGCCTGATTTAATGAACAAAAATATAGTAATAACAATATGATTTTGAGAACGTCTTTAATGCTATGATGATCATTAATCAGTACTTATATTACAAGTTACAAAATATATTTTTTATTGTTGTTGGACTGGTTTGTGTTTCTTGCACTGCACTTTCATTCATTTTCTCCCTGTCCAGAGTGTTCCCCGGTCGCGGGTGACTGGAGCCTATCCCACTGACTTTGGGCCTTGAGCGGGGAACACTCTGGACAGGGTCTGGCCCGGGAATTGAACCCACAATCTCCATCTTGGGAGGCAAGAGTGCTAACCACTCCTTCACCTTCATATACTCCACCCTCTTCTGATTACTTTATAAACCAAGTCCCTGATAAGAGACCACATACTGTATTAGATTTACGTGTGCAGCCAACACTTCATGTGATTCATTTTTCACAAAAACAAAACCTTTTCTGTTCATATTTGTGCAGGTTTAATGGTGTTTTCTTTGTCTCTGTTTCTCTGCAGCTTTCCCTCGTCTAGAGCTGAGGTGACTCTTCGAATGGTTAGAAAAAGGAGGAACAAAAGAGAAAAATAGCTCCAGTTTTTCTTCTGCCACTTGTAAATAAAGATAAAAGTCTACCATCACCACATTGTGTCTTTACTGTCTGCATTTACAACAGTCTCGAGAACAAATAGAAAATATAATGCAAATTGTGCACAACCATCCATAAAGCAAATGGGGAACCAATTGTAAAATGGTCAAAACATTGACAGTGCTGAAGTGACTTGACGGTAATACGGAAAACGGATGGGAAAACGTTACAATGATCAAAAGAGAAAGGAAGTTGGGATTTACCTTGTTTGAAAAATTACTTTATTTCATCTCTGATCAGAGCGTTGCTGTACTGGTGTGGCCCAGAATGTGAAGCTCAATGGAATAATATTGAGATTAATGTTGTGCCGGAGGTTCCTGTGCAGGCCTTACTGGCAGATGACAGGCGGTTGAGTCATTTGGGGAGGTGGAGAACCCATGGGTGAAGTCTGTTCTTAAAACATGGAAGGAGCTGATCAAAACATACAAACTAAACAAATATGTAAACATCTCTGAATGTCACACCTAAAAGCGCAGACCCAAGTTTTCAAGTGGAATGGTATAAGGTCTTTTACCAAATTGTTAAGGAGAATCATCTGAAGAGCTTTGATGAGAAAGAATCCTTTGGGTGGAGAAGCAGGGCTTTTAGGTATCAAGAAATCAAAGAGAATGATGACCATCATAGCCTTTTGACTGAAATATTTATTAAATGGTAGTGAGTATTTTTTTCATTATACTTCAAGCTGTCTAGTTCAGTTTAGATTTAAATTGCTTTACCTATTAGCTCTTACTTCTCTCCACTCCATTCAATCACAAATGTTTATTTAGTATGTTTTAGCTAAATGTTAGACTTGTATGGATTGTATTCTCTCTTTGTTTTTGCATAACTAGCTCGAAGTAAATTAATACATTGAATGGCGCTAAGAAAACACACATTGGTCTGAATGTTCTTTTATTGTTATTCTTTTACAACATTAAAGTTTTTTCCACTGCTTCCACTTCTTGTGCTGTCCATGTCCTTTTGCCCTTTTCATCCAAGAAAAGATGAAATCACCAATAAGATGAGTTATTGTGATAATATGATGCCTAGTACACACTAATCTGCACGCCAAGTCATATGGATTTTGTTTCCATCTTGACCAGACGCAGAGTGATGGTTTTGATCCTCACTAGATGGTCAGGGACAAGAGCTGCCTGAGCTGTATCAGCGAGACCGGTCTTGGTCGCCGCCATGTTGGGGCCAGTAACTTCCGTTTCGGTCGCCGCCATATTGGAATTCTGACTTCCGTGAGTCAGCTGGGGTCTGATCTAATGCCAACCGGCGTAAAGTAGCCAACTCTGAAGCTGATTGGTTGACACTAAATTTTCATTTCCATTCATTTTAAGCTACAAGCGCCTGCACTGTTGATTCTGAAGGTCTGAGGGCAGATTTTAGATCCGTGGCAACACATGACGGCTGAATATGATTGGATAAAAGATCTAACATAAACACCAGCCCTCCAAATCTCAACCTGGGGCAGAAGCAGTGCAACCAAGAGGAAAGCCATGAAAAAGAGTAAAACTCTTACTCTGAATCATTTAATACATATTTGTGTGGAAATATATATATTTTTAAGTTATGTCGGTGTAATCCCTCATTCGTCCAGGCGTGTTCCATAGTAGAAAAAGCTTCAGTTGTAGTCATCTGGACTCAGTTTGAAAAAATGAGTCCAGATGACTACAACTGAAGCTTTTTCTACTATTTTTAAGTTATGTTTAGGCTAGCAGAGAAGGCCTTGCTGGCCCTGACGGCCCGCCAGTGAAAGGGATAGGGGATAGGTGAAAACAGGACTTTCTTGAGCACTCATACATACTGGATTAACTCAAACATGCAGGAATCAATCAAAATGCAACTGTGACCAAACTAATGATGAGGAAACACTGTGTAACAAGGTTAAAAGCTCATTGAAGTTGATTTAGCCTCAAATGTCCCTTTATTGACAAACCTGTTTTAGTAATGTTGGAATTTTAATTACTGGCACATGTTTGTTGCTCAATGTAACATATTTGTGGTGTTGAGGTAATTATATTGTTTGCTGAATTTGTATTGCAGCGCACACGCACAGGCACACACACACACACACACACACACACACACAGAGAAACGGTTGTTTAATTGATATATTTTTTCCCCAGTTCATAAAGAACGTGAGCATCTTTAAAACAAGTGATTAAAGGTTTAACACGTTTATTCGGGTTAAGATCTCGTCCACATCCACATCCTTCTCTCTCTAACATTTGAGTGAATTTCACTTGCTTACAGCCACAGATGGTGTTTGTCTGTACCTCGTTCTCCTGGTACTGGCTGAGGGCCCACACTGCTCCCAGGTGCCAGCTGGAGCGCCCCCTGTCTGGCAGACTGTGTATGATCAGGTCCACATCAGCCAGGCTCTTTTGTGTGGGAGGGGGCTTCCTCATGGTGGACGGGGCATTGGGGATCCACGAGCACCAGTCGTACTGTCAGAGAGGAAATACCACATCATAGAACAGATCATAGAACAGTGAAGGTGAAGCTCTGTCTCAAAGCTCTGAGCAGGGGACAAGTGTCTCCTGTTTGTGTGATGGATGCACAATATCATAGAATACTGTCACCATTTGATTAGACTATTTTGTACTGGGGTCTGCTGGGGTGTGCTAGCGTCTGCTGGGGTGTGCCAGGGTCTGCTGGGGTGTGCTAGCGTCTGCTGGGGTGTGCTAGCGTCTGCTGGGGTGCCCTAGTGTCTGCTGGGGTGCCCTAGTGTCTGCTGGGGTGCCCTAGTGTCTGCTGGGGTGCCCTAGCGTCTGCTGGGGTGTGCTAGCGTCTGCTGGGGTGCCCTAGTGTCTGCTGGGGTGCCCTAGTGTCTGCTGGGGTGCCCTAGTGTCTGTTGGGGTGCCCTAGTGTCTGTTGGGGTGTGCCAGGGTCTGCTGGGGTGTGCTAGCGTCTGCTGGGGTGCCCTAGTGTCTGCTGGGGTGCCCTAGTGTCTGTTGGGGTGTGCCAGGGTCTGCTGGGGTGTGCTAGCGTCTGCTGGGGTGCCCTAGTGTCTGCTGGGGTGCCCTAGTGTCTGTTGGGGTGTGCCAGGGTCTGCTGGGGTGTGCTAGTGTCTGCTGGGGTGCCCTAGTGTCTGCTGGGGTGCCCTAGTGTCTGCTGGGGTGTGCTAGCGTCTGCTGGGGTGCCCTAGTGTCTGTTGGGGTGTGCTAGCGTCTGCTGGGGTGCCCTAGTGTCTGCTGGGGTGTGCCAGGGTCTGCTGGGGTGTGCTAGCGTCTGCTGGGGTGCCCTAGTGTCTGCTGGGGTGTGCTAGTGTCTGCTGGGGTGTGCTAGCGTCTGCTGGGGTGTGCTAGTGTCAGCTGGGGTGTGCTAGCATCTGCTGGGGTGTCCTAGCGTCTGCTGGGGTGTGCTAGCTTCTGCTGGGGTGTGCTAGCTTCTGCTGGGGTGTGCTAGCTTCTGCTGGGTTGTGCTAGCGTCTGCTGGGGTGTGCTAGCATCTGCTGGGGTGTACTGGAGTCTGCTGAGGTGTGCTAGTGTCTGCTGGGGTGTGCTAGCATCTGCTGGGGTGTGCTAGCGTCTGCTGGGGTGTGCTAGCATCTGCTGGGGTGTGCTAGCATCTGCTGGGGTGCCCTAGCGTCTGCTGGGGTGTGCTAGCTTCTGCTGGGGTGTGCTAGCTTCTGCTGGGGTGTGCTAGCTTCTGCTGGGTTGTGCTAGCGTCTGCTGGGGTGTGCTAGCATCTGCTGGGGTGTGCTAGCATCTGCTGGAGTGTGCTAGTGTCTGCTGGGGTGTGCTAGCGTCTGCTGGGGTGTGCTAGCGTCTGCTGGGGTGTGCTAGCATCTGCTGGGGTGTACTGGAGTCTGCTGGGGTGTGCTAGTGTCTGCTGGGGTGTGCTAGCGTCTGCTGGGGTGTGCTAGCGTCTGCTGGGGTGTGCTAGCGTCTGCTGGGGTGTGCTAGCATCTGCTGGGGTGCCCTAGCGTCTGCTGGGGTGTGCTAGCATCTGCTCGGGTGCCCTAGTGTCTGCTGGGGTGTGCTAGCTTCTGCTGGGGTGTGCTAGTGTCTGTTGGGGTGTGCTAGCTTCTGCTGGGGTGTGCTAGTGTCTGTTGGGGTGTGCTAGTGTCTGTTGGGGTGTGCTAGCTTCTGCTGGGGTGCCCTAGTGTCTGTTGGGGTGTGCTAGTGTCTGTTGGGGTGTGCTAGTGTCTGTTGGGGTGTGCTAGTGTCTGTTGGGGTGTGCTAGTGTCTGTTGGGGTGTACTGGAGTCTGCTGGGGTCTGCTGGGTTGTGCTGGGGTCTGAAACAGTCTACTGGGGTCTGCTAGGGTGTCCTAGGGTCTGCCGGGGTCTGCTGGGGTCTTTTGGGGTCTGCTAAAAGCAATCTATCCCCAGGTACTGGGTATTAACATACTATTTAAATAAGGAAAACTAAAGAGAGTGTAAAGCAGAGTCTATGTCAGCTCATTGACATAATCTATGATATTCATGTTTCAAGTTGAACGTTCTAAGCCTTGTATGATACATATTTCTATTTTCCTGTCTTAAAAATACAAGAATCTGCTCCTTCACAGATCCTCTGCCTCTTCAGTTTGACTGTGACGGTCCTTGTTCTAGTCATTGACCTCATGTAACAAAAACATCAGAACTCTGGAGCTTCTCTTTTCTGCACTGACACGCACTTGTCCAAAGTTGACGGATGCGTGCTGAGCGGAGGCTGTGAACACCACCACAGTCAGATACTCCACCAGCTCCTCACGACTCTTCAGGCTTTTGGGGAATTCTGGGAAAAAAGCACCAAAGAATGAATCAGATTATTGCATTAAGAATAGTCCAGTGTTATACAAAAGAGAGACAACATGTGGTGCTTTTACTGCAACTGCAAATACAATGCAGTAACTTGATTTCAAGACTCCTACTTGTGTACTTGTACTTGTGTACTTGTACTTGTGTACTGCGCCAGAACCTAGTACACGCTGGTACAGCTGGCAGCCCGGTGTAAACGCTCTCTCTTCTTTCTCACACTTATTGTGCTTTATCTCCTATATTTTGTAAATATAATTAGTATATTTTTTCTATTTTACTGTACGATAGGGACACGCGCTGGAATAGTTTTTTAATTCAACTGTTTTTGACTTTTTTCGGCTGGATTTGAGCGTTTTTCGTTGTGTTGTTGTGACGTGAGCTAGCTCCGAGCGAGCCCACCAGCCCCCCCCATGGATCTATTATAATATCGGCCCCCCCCGCGCCCTCCGGCCGCGCTAAAGTACGGCGTGTCGTCGGTACACGTTTATGTACACG
>NW_027316500.1:4249361-4321861 GCF_026437365.1 Eucyclogobius newberryi | reverse complement strand
CTACGTCAGCGCTCGTGCGTGTCACATGATCAGTCACAGCAGTCGGGTTTGCCAAACTCATTGACGTCAATCCTACGTTGCTCAGAGGCGGGGATTAGCGCGCTGAAGACCCGCCCCCCTCACTCTAGATTGGCTGCTATTAGCGCTCCGGGTGACGCATGGGGACGCTGATTGGCCGCGGGGTTTCAGTGCGTGATTGACGGACGGATAGAGGGAACAAACGCGTCCTGAAGAGAGGAAAGCGAAGTGGATTTTGTCGAGAAGTAGCGCACGAAATGACGTGGGGAGGAACGAGTTTAGCGCCGTTATTCATTTGAGGTAAGATTTTGATCATTCTTGCACTGAAATATTGGAAATCCAGTCGTGTTTTGCATTGGTACGTCATGCATTCGCTGTCGTTTGTACTTGCACCAGGCTCTGTCTGTGAACCGTCCACGTACGTCATGACAGAAATGGCAAAACCTTGACGAAAACATGATTATTTTAATGCAACTAGGGTTCACTATGAGTTCCCATGTGCTTTTTATTTTGCACCGTGGTCCTTAAACATTTTTTTCCCCCTTTAGACTTGTTTATGTATTGGTGTACAACAATTTACCACAGCATTTGAAATAAGATAACCACAATATTCCTTTATTGTGGACAATAAAGGAATATTTTAGGAATAAATAAACCTAAATAGATAAATAAAGGAATAAATAGAAAATATATATAGATTTGTAAATACACCCAATTAATGAGTTGTCTTGTTAGTACACGACAGTTACTATGCATTAATTGAGTTTGTTATTAACCTACCTGCACACAGCAAAGTACAATTCTTATTCTTTACTTACTCCGATATTTGCCCTTAGCGTACCGATATTTAGATTTTAAAAACTCATAGCAAGGCCCACCGATCAAGTTCAAGTTAAGTTCACATATTAACGTAAAAATAAATAATAACAAATAATGTGTTTGTCTTGGATTTAAAAGGATTTATTACATGTTTGTGTATGGAACATTTTGAGGACTTTTTCCCATTTCTACTTTGCCTTAAATTGTTCATCGCTATGGCAACTAGGCTTGAACCAGGTTGAAACTAAACAAGAACTAAACCAGATCCAAACTACAGGACTGAACTAGAACTAAACCAGGTCTGACGTAGGACTACGGTAAACTGGTTCCAAACACTTCCTGTTTTGCTCCTGGTTTCAGCCCAGTTTAGTCCTGATTGTAGACTTGGTTTGGTCGTGGTTCTGGATTTAGTTCCAGTTTAGTCTCGAGTGACGTGTGAACGCGCCAGAACAGAATAATCCCACTCTGATTTCAGACCAAATAATAATGTAAACCGATCTATCAGAAAGTCACATTGTACATAATCTATAGGTCAAAGCACCAGTAGTTCAGTTCAAGGTTGGTGACCATTATGACCTCGCTTTGATGTTGTAATAATTCCTCTGGGCCTATGTAATTCTGTGGGAGATTCACTGATTTTGAATGTATGATCTCGGTCTGGAACAATCGTTTAATCACAACTAATCAATTATTGAGACTCTAAAACATCTACTATGGAACACGCCTGGACGAATGAGGGATTACACCGACATATATCTAAAACATCATGTGTGCCGAGAAAATATGTTTTACTTTATGACTCAAAAAAGACATAGGGAACATGTACATTTAGTGTTTTTGTTTTGTCTGAAAATGTAAAAATATTCTCTCAGCATCAGAAAGCAGCTTCACCTCAGCTTCTTCTGGGTCAAATTTAGTAAAAATCTCATATTTATTATCTAAATAACTATTTGATTCATCTAAAGAATAATTGTAGATGTTTAGTTTGATAATCGTACTAGTTATCAGGACTATACAGACTCTAAAAGGGTGCGTTCAAATGTGTTGTTATTTGGTTCTAAATTGAGTCCATTTTAGTCGTGATGTGGACTTGGTTTGGTCTTGTTCTAGTCCCTGGTAAGTTTAGTGCCAGGTTTGGGTCTGGTTGAGTCATAAAACACATACCATAAGACCTTTTACGATTTTACGCATTACTAAATCAAAATGTCAAAAAAAAGAATGGATTTTGATCAATAATACACCGTAATTCTGGATAGAAGCCTTCAGTCACCATCTTTCAAAATTGATTTGGTAAATAATTATAAAAAAATCTCTTAATGTAGAATAGAAATAACTGAAAAATTGACTAGTTGAAAAACAAAAACAAAAACAAAATCGCTGGCTTGTCAACTACAAGAATAATTATTACTTTATTAATCAATTAGCAGCTCTATTATGATCCACAAATGTTGAACCTGTTGTTTCTCTACAAACTTACCACATTAATCTTAAAAGGCTTAAATCTTGAAAGGCTTAGAGTCCTTTCAACAGCAACAACTTTCTGAAGCTAGAGGGAAAGGATACTTGTTCTTTTGTTCGGTTATACTGACAGAGAAGACGCTGAACTTTGTGCCAGTTTTTGTTTAATGCGGATGGACTCAGTAATTACAGAGACGGTTCTAGTATGTTGCGACACCACTTGAATGCAGCCTGAAAACTCAAACTAACTAACTAATAACGACCCCAGTTATTATTTGTCCTCCTTCCAAATGCACACAGGAACAGACAGAGAAACCATCTGTGGCTAATGGGCTTATGCACGCTCACTCCTGCCTTGAGGATTAAAGATCACACTGGTGACTTACAACGTGGCTCTTATCACTTATGCACACGTCATAGCCCAAAACATAGAGCTACTACTGTTTGTGGACTCGTGCAAATGTATATGACCAGGCTGCGTTCACACTTTGTCCTCATTTGGTCCCAAATTAGGGCTGCACCATTTTTGGGAAAATGTCTAATTGCGATTGATTTTGATTTTGTTCAAAGTTCACACATTTGTGGAGGAAATGATGGTACTAATTTGGTTTGCTAATTGTGTCCATTCAAATTATGACTTCATTTTATTTGATGATGTTATTAAAATTGCAGCCATTGAAATCTTTTTTTTTTTTTAAATGGAATTAAATTGAAAACTGTAACTTCTCCATTGTGGACAAATAAACCTTCTCTTCTCTTTTCTGAATTAAGCCCTGATGTGGTGGACTTGGTTTGGTCTTGTTCTAACCTTTGTTTAGTCCTTATGTTACTCAGGTTTAGTTTCAGGTTTAGTTTCAGGTTTAGTCCCAGGTTTAGTCCCAAATTTATTCCCAGGTTTATTCCCAGGGTAAATCCCTGGTTTAGTCCCAGGTTTAGTCCCAGGTTTAGTCCCAGGTTTAGTCCCAGGTTTAGTCCCAGGTTTAGTCCCAGGTTTAGTCCCAGGTTAAGTCCCAGGTTTAGTCCCAGGTTTAGTCCCAGGTTTAGTCCCAGGTTTAGTCCCAGGTTAAGTCCCAGGTTTAGTCCCAGGTTTAGTCCCAGGTTTAGTCCCAGGTTTAGTCCCAGGTTTAGTTTCAGGTTTAGTCCCAGGTTTAGTTTCAGGTTTAGTCCCAGGTTTAGTCCCAGGTTTAGTCCCAGGTTAAGTCCCAGGTTTAGTCCCAGGTTTAGTCCCAGGTTTAGTCCCAGGTTTAGTCCCAGGTTTAGTCCCAGGTTTAGTCCCAGGTTTAGTCCCAGGTTTAGTCCCAGGTTTAGTCCCAGGTTTAGTTTCAGGTTTAGTCCCAGGTTTAGTTTCAGGTTTAGTCCCAGGTTTAGTCCCAGGTTTAGTCCCAGGTTAAGTCCCAGGTTTAGTTTCAGGTTTAGTCCCAGGTTTAGTCCCAGGTTAAGTCCCAGGTTCAGTCCCAGGTTTAGTTTCAGGTTTAGTCCCAGGTTAAGTCCCAGGTTAAGTCCCAGGTTAAGTCCCAGGTTAAGTCCCAGGTTTAGTCCCAGGTTAAGTCCCAGGTTAAGTCCCAGGTTAAGTCCCAGGTTAAGTCCCAGGTTAAGTCCCAGGTTAAGTCCCAGGTTTAGTCCCAGGTTTAGTCCCAGGTTTAGTCCCAGGTTTAGTCCCAGGTTTAGTCCCAGGTTAAGTCCCAGGTTTAGTCCCAGGTTTAGTCCCAGGTTTAGTCCCAGGTTTAGTCCCAGGTTTAGTTTCAGGTTTAGTCCCAGGTTTAGTTTCAGGTTTAGTCCCAGGTTTAGTCCCAGGTTTAGTCCCAGGTTAAGTCCCAGGTTTAGTTTCATGTTTAGTCCCAGGTTTAGTCCCAGGTTAAGTCCCAGGTTCAGTCCCAGGTTTAGTTTCAGGTTTAGTCCCAGGTTAAGTCCCAGGTTAAGTCCCAGGTTAAGTCCCAGGTTAAGTCCCAGGTTAAGTCCCAGGTTAAGTCCCAGGTTAAGTCCCAGGTTAAGTCCCAGGTTAAGTCCCAGGTTAAGTCCCAGGTTAAGTCCCAGGTTTAGTCCCAGGTTAAGTCCCAGATTTAGTCCCAGGTTAAGTCCCAGGTTTAGTCCCAGGTTTAGTCCCAGATTTAGTCCCAGATTTAGTCCCAGATTTAGTCCCAGGTTTAGTCCCAGGTTTAGTCCCAGGTTTAGTCCCAGGTTTAGTCCCAGGTTTAGTCCCAGGTTTAGTCCCAGATTTAGTCCCAGATTTAGTCCCAGATTTAGTCCCAGATTTAGTCCCAGGTTTAGTCCCAGGTTTAGTCCCTGTTTTGATGTAGTGAATGTGGGACTATAATAAATTTGGATTATAGTTAGTGTTTTGTAGAGCTGCCACAAATTAGTCGTATAGTAGTCGTGTTTTCAAAAAGTGTATTATTGACGACAATCATAATTGTCGTCAATAATACACTTTTTTATTAATAGATATTCTCTACCTCGAAGTTCTCTATCATATTCCAGTCTTTGGAATTTGGCTAAAAATGTATATAATCTATCTACACTAGATTGATAGTGTACTATAGAAATAATCACTGACAAGTCGACTACATTAATCATTAGTTGCAGATCTAGTTTTTCTAGAAGACTGTTGTACCACCAGGGGCCACAGTGTTTTTAGGCAAGACATTTAACAATTGCTGTCGTGATCACATGCAATGGTATTTATGTATTTATTTATTTGTATTATTTTCCCCCTCCATCCCTTGTTGGGAAATGGGAGGTTTTGTCTATGGGAGTTTTTGTTTATAGGAGATCTTCTACTGAGAGTGTTTTTCAAACTTCCTATAAGTGATCTGTTCTTTTCCTCTGTATCTACCTCTGTATCTACCTGCGTTGCATCAATGAAATTTCCCCATGTGGGACAATAAATGAATATCTTATCTTATCTTAACCATGGATGTATTCAATTATCGCACTTCACTGCCTAGTAAAGTGATTTGAGTGCCTTGAAGGTGGAAAAGTAAAATACACTGTAATAAAATAATAATAATAATAATGTTAGTTAGTAATAGTAATGCATAACACTTATATAGCGCTTTTCAAGATACCCAAAGACGCTTTACATTTGAGGGACACAAAAAAAAAATACGTATGAAAATGTAACTACTATTCAGTAAAAACAATGGATAATGCTTGGGCTGTAGTCGACTGAATCAGTTCTTGGTCTGTGCATTGATTTGTCGTCTAACCGTGTCGTGGCGTTGCAAAAGCTCTCAAAGCTTTAAAGTATCACGCTGATGTGACCATGTATCTGAGCCCAAAGAGATCTCACAGATACTAATATTTATACAGAAAACTGCTAGTAAACAGAGTATCGTTCAGTAAAATGTAGATTAAACTCACACTTCACTCCAAATAACTCCCAACATGCCTTCTCATTTCTGCTGTTGTGAATATAAATCCCCCAAAATAATAAGTCGACTTGTAAACATGTTAAACAACACTATTAACTGATAAATGGACTAAAAACGACTACGGACTTTTGCAATCGTGGACGCTACATAAATTCCTTGTTACATCTCTGAGTAGTTTGTGCGGTTATAGCCTAATTCTAGGTCTTAATTCATTTCCAACATTATTTCCTTTTGCAATTCATTTGAAACAGAAACGACGATGTTTTTGTGCACTTAACTCTTTTGTATACTGTCTGTACCACCTACTGTTGTGTGTTAGATTGACTTTTCCTTATTATGGGGTAAACAGTTTTGTCCACAAGAACAAACTCCCTCAACTAACTAGGGCTGGGCGATATTGACAAAAAATAATATCTCAACATTCTTATGTCAAACCAGCAGAAGATAAAGCATGTCTTTAAATGTATTAGTTGAAGTTTAGTTATCAAACAAAAGTCAAACGTTGGTCAAATGAATGCAGAACAAATGTGCAGAAATATCACCTTATACTCTTATTAGAAAGTTTACAGTTAAGTTGAATTCTTCTTTAATCTCCTTTTTTTTCTATAAACGATATCCTATGCATTCAAATTAAACGTGCCGTATTTCTTGTAGTTGTACTGTCTTACAAACAGCTTCCAAATAAGAGTGAATCATAATGTTTGACGAGGATAGTTAAATAAGATAAGATAAGCCTTTATTTGTCCCACAATGGGGAAATTCTAGTGTTGCAACACAAAGTAGGTACAGAAGTAAACATTAAAAAACAGATAACTTATTAAAAAAACATATTAAAAAACACTCTCTTATACCTCTTATACTATAGAATAATAACAATAGTGACACTCTTATTTACAGCTCTTATATGGACAGAGAATATTGAAAAAACAGTATTGCACTTAAGTTTTAAGATTTAATCGATGCTTTCTGATCATGAGATAAGAAAAAATAAAGGCGCCTTTATTTTTCCCACTGTGGGAAAAATAAATCAGACCCAAAACAGTACTGCATTATGTCTAGGTATAAGTCCTCATTTGTCCAGGAGTGTTCCATCATAGAAAGGTTTACAAGAGAAGACTCTTAGGAGAACCGCTTGGCCTTTCTTGATTGTTCCACTATCAGAGGAGAGGACAGGAAGCTCCAAATAGAAGTATATCGGAAACCTACACACACGGAAACAAAAAAACAACAAAAACAAAGCAATGTAGTTTATTCTATCCAATGCAATGAAGAAAATTGCGAAGACTGGTACATAGGAGAGACTAAACAGCCACTGCACAAGAGGCTTTATCAGCACAGAAGACACTTGAGTTCAGGACCACAGAGCGTGCATTTTCATCTTAAAGCCACAAACCACTCTATCGATGACAGTGAGGTAAAGATTCTAAGCAGGGAAAAAAGATGGTTTGAAAGAGGAGTTAAAGAGGCAATCTTTGTTAAAAAAGAAAGACCCTCATTAAATAGGAACGGGGAGGTTAAGATTTAACCTTCCTAGTAGACGCCCAGAGCATTTGGATGCTAATCAGGTAGGAGAGAGAGTGTGAGTCAGGGACAATAGAGGCTGATAGCCCATAAAATGACTGATAGTAAACAAAGAGGCTAGTGTGATAGAAAACAAAGAGGTTTAGTTTCTGTTGATTCCATCCATCTTCTTCCGCTTATCCGGGGCCGGGTCCCGGGGGCAGCAGTCTAAGCAGGGACTCCTAGACTTCCTTCTCCCTAGACACTTCAGCCAACACCCTTGAGGGGATCCCAAGGCATTCCCAGGCCAGCCGAGAGACTTAGTCCCTCCAACGTGTCCTGGGTCTTCCACGGGGTCTCTTCCCGGGGGGACATGCCCAAAACCTGCTCCTCTCGACTTGGAGGAGCAGCGGCTCTACTCCGAGCTCCCCCCGTATGGCCGAGCTCCTCACCCTATCTCTAAGTGAGCGCCCAGCCACTCGGCAGAGGAAACTCATTTCGACCGCTTGTATCCGCGATCTTGTTCTTTCGGTCACTACCCAAAGCTCATGACCATAGGTGAGGGTAGGAACGTAGACCGACCGGTAAATAGAGAGCTTTGCCTTTCGGCTCAGCTCCTTCTTTACCACAACAGTCCGATGCAGTGGCTGCAGTGATGCAGTCGCTGCACCGATCCACCTGTCGATCTCACGCTCCATCCTTCCCTCACTCGTGAACAAGACACCGAGATACTTGAACTCCTCCACTTGAGGCAAGGACTCCCCACCCAACTGAAGAGGGCAAGCCACCTTTTTACTGTTGAGAACATATGCTGATTCTCATCCCAGCCGCTTCACACTCAGCTGCAAACTGGGTAGGCCCTGCCCCCAGAGTAGAATAAATATCTTAGTTCCCGTTCCTGATTCGCAGATTGAGAATGACTCTTGAATGAGAGTCGAAATGTTTAGTTTTTTCTAAATACAGAATTCAGATGACTACAACTGAATATTTTTCTACAAAATACTTGCATTATAATACCTAAAAATATGCAGTTATATAAAAGATTAATAATATTGTAGTTGTTGACAGTTGACAGTATATCGTCTGCAATTAAAACTATTAAAAAGGCTGCAAAACAAGTTAATGCAGTATTATGTTTTCTGGAATACAAAAACATTTACCTGCAACTTTTAGCATATTTTTCATGGATCGCAATAACATCAAATAAATATCATCATGGAAATAATAAGAATCCCCAAAATATTGAGATATACATTTTGTAATTATCGGCCACTAGAGGTAGACAATATATAGAGATGTAGATAATGTTGTGAATCTTGTAGATATGCATGAGTATTAAAAGTATTTTGAGATTAATTTGACCGACATTTCACATTTGTCTGACAATTAAACCTCAACTAATACGTTCAAATACATGTTTAAACACATTTCTGTTGGATTGACATAATATTGTCAGGAAACTTCCAAAAACACATTTTTTCTTTTATTTTTGTCAATATCGCCATCCCTAATTGTAAGATATATAAATGATCTCTCTCAAAAGACTCAATATCCTGATACATTCCATGTTGTTGAAGATCAGAATACTTACAGCTGTTCTTCCTGTCGTTCCCAGGTGAGCACACATATATGCCCCCGTCCCCGGTGCTGGTGTGGATGGACTCCGGCGCGGCGCCCCCTGCCTCCTCGGCGGTGATGGCCGGGCCCTCGTCTGTGTGGAGACTGTCGGACCGTAGGAGCAGGAAGGCCGGCTGCGCTAACATCTTCAGCTCTGTGCACCTGTGGCAGCTCCAGAGGCTGTTCCGTGCCGCGGGGGACCAGGACGCTGAGCAAAGGGCCCAGCTAGTGTGGGGCCGCGGGGACGAGGCCGAGCTGGCACAGGCTCTCGTCGCTCTGAGGGCCCGAGGACAGAGGAAGGGCCTGAGGAGCAGGGGCAGGGACGTGCTCGGGGCTCACTGGATCAAAGCCTTCAACCATCTCCGGTACGCACACTTTTGTAGACCAGTCGTTCTGTCAGCTTTTACCCTGGATGTCATTCCAATAGCAACCACACAGTGATAATGATTGGAGTGTTCCACTGTTTTAAGTTAACCGCACTGGTCCGTTTAAGCCAGAGGTCTCCAAGCTTTTTCACCAGAGAGCTGCTCCTTTTAGCTTTTGCAAGTAAAGCAAGTATATATTTACAATGGTAAGGGGCATGTGAGGAATAAAATGATAAGTGTAAAATTGTATGTATTACTCTTAAATCCTTTGGAGAGCTACTTGTAAGGGGTTGTAGAGCTTCTGGTAGCTTCCGAGCTACAGGTCTGAGACTCCTGACTAAGAAAAAGGGAGTGTCTACAGAGCCGAAACTGCATGGGTTATTTGTGCCGCGGCTCCTGAAAGTGCATGGGTTATTTGTGCCGCGGCTCCTGAAAGTGCATGGGTTATTTGTGCCGCGGCTCCTGAAACTGCATGGGTTATTTGTGCCGCGGCTCCTGAAACTGCATGGGTTATTTGACCGCGCCGCGGCTCTGCTGCCACGGCCAAGAAAAAAACAGGTCATGACAAATAGCAGATGCAAACAAAAAATAATAATTTATTTCCAAACGCTTGTGATAAACCACATAATCTTCACTGATGCTAACTTTTATGTTGAGCCGACAGACTTAGCAAAACAAAGCTAGCACACGTTAGCATGTTTATCAACGCACAGCCCCTGTGTCAAGACCTAAACTATTATATTTACTGTGCATAATGCATCTGACATTATCCAAACCTAAAGCATTACATAGAGGGACTTGACACGGTGTAGAGGTGCAGAGAAGGCAAATACATAGAAATGGAAAATGCTGAGGATAAATTGGGAGTAGTTTGTTGTTTCCTCTGGCTTTAGTCACCTCTCAGTCACACAAACTTGGAATTACGAAATGTCTTTTTGCGAATATCTGGCCTGAATAATTCAGTTACGATTTAGATTTGATTTATTAAATAAACATTTGCTGTGTTTGAGTGACGTCAGTTTCTCACAGAGACTCCTTTGAGACTCCTTCCATTACTCATCCCTCCCATACACACACACACACACTCCCATACACACACACACACACACACACACACACTCCCATACACACACACACACACTCCCATACACACACACACACACACACACACACACTCCCATACACACACACACTCCCATACACACACACTATTGGCTATTGGCATGAGGCCATATTATCTGCCCCGGGAGTTTTCACATGTGATTTTGATCGCAGTCTATGTGGCCCCGTCTGCCAATGCTGAAGATGCTTGTGAAGCACTGCTCTCCTGCACTTGTAGGCTGCAAACACAGCACCCACAGGCTCTCTTCCTCATCTCTGGTGACTTTAACCACGCTTCTCCCTCTTCTGTTCTACCAACATACACCCAGTATGTTACCTGCCCCACCAGAGAGAATAGAACATTGGACTTGTTATTTGCCAACACCAAGGAGGCTTATTCTTCTTCCCCCCTCCCTCCCCTGGGCAGCTCGGACCACAACCTTGTACATCTGAGGCCTGTGTATGAACCCATCGTGCGCAGGCAGCCTGTGGTGTCCCGTGAGGTGAGGATGTGGTCTGCTGAGAGCGAGGAGGCTCTGAGGGACTGCTTCAGCACCACTGTCTGGACTGAGCTTTATGACCCACATGGGGAGGACATCAACACCATCACAGAGTGCATCACGGACTACATCAACTTCTGTTTTGAGAACATTGTTCCCTCCCGGACGGTGCAGTGTTTTCCAAACAACAAGCCATGGATTAACCGTGAACTGAAGGCTCTGCTGAAGGAGAAGAAGAGAGCCTTCAGGTCAGGGAACAAGGAGGAGCTGAGGACTGTGCAGAAGGAGCTGAGGAGGAAGATCAGGCAGGCTGAGGCCGGCTACAAGAGGAGGATGGAGGAGCAGCTGCAGCAAAAGAACATTCAGGGAGTGTGGAGGAGCCTGAAAACCATCTCGGGCTTCAAAATCCCCCCTGCCCAGACAGAGGGGGATCTACAGTGGGTGAATGATTTAAAGGCTCACTTCTTGAGGTTTGATCAGTCACCCGCCCCTCCCCCTGCACAGCTGCATGCTCCCTCTTCCACAGCTGGACAATGCCCTGCATCTGTTCCTCTTCGCTTATCTGCCCCGGACCATCAGCTCCCCACTTCGCCTGGACTCACCCATCCCCCCAGCACACGGTCCCCCTGCCAACCACTGACTGTCACAGCAGCACAGGTGAGGAGTGAGCTGAAGAGGATTAAAGTGAGGAAGGCAGCAGGACCTGATGGCATCAGCCCCAGGCTCCTTAAGTCCTGCGCAGATGAACTGTGTGGAGTTATGGAGCATGTCATCAACATGAGCCTGAAGCTGAGGGTGGTACCACAGGTCTGGAAGACCTCCTGTCTGGTACCTGTGCCTAAGACACCGCGCCCCAAAGACCTCAACACCTTCAGGCCAGTGGCTCTCACGTCCCACCTGATGAAGACACTGGAGCGGCTAGTCCTGGACCACCTCCGCTCCACCGTGAGCTCAGCCATGGACCCGCTGCAGTTTGCATATCGGTCTGGCATCGGAGTGGAGGACGCCGTCATCTCCCTGCTGCACCGCTCTCTCTCTCACCTGGAAAAGCCTGGCAGCTCTGTGAGGATTCTGTTCTTCGATCTTTCCAGCGCCTTCAACACCATCCAGCCGCTGCTCCTGAGGGACAAGCTGGAGACGGCTGGTGTGGAGTATGACCTGGCAGAGTGGATCCTGGACTACCTCACAGACCGACCCCAGTTTGTGAGAGCCCGGAACTGTGTGTCTGACACTCGGACCTGCAGTGTGGGGGCGCCCCAGGGCACTGTCCTCGCGCCCTTTCTCTTTACCCTTTACACTGCAGACCTCAGACACAACACGGACAGCTGTGTCCTGCAGAAGTTCTCTGACGACTCTGCCATCATCGGACTCATCACGGACGACGATGACGCGGAGTACAGAGGACTGGCGCAGGACTTTGTGGACTGGTGTCAGTGGAACCACCTCCTCATCAACGCGGGGAAGACCAAGGAGATGGTGGTGGATTTCCGCAGACGCCACCCCACTGCCCCCTCACCAGTGAACATCCAGGGACGGGACATTGAGAGAGTGGACTCATACAAGTACCTGGGTGTTCATCTGAACCACAAACTGGACTGGACTCATAACACAGACGCACTGTACAGGAAGAGCCAGAGTCGGCTCTACCTCCTGAGGGGACTCAGGTCTTTTGGAGTGACAGGGCCACTCCTGAAGACCTTCTACGACTCTGTGGTGGCATCAGCCCTCCTGTATGGTGTGGCCTGCTGGAGCAGCAGCATCACAGAGAGGGAGAGGAAGAGGCTGGACAGAGTCATCAAGAAGTCCAGCTCCGTCCTGGGCTGTGCTCTGGACTCGGTGCAGGAGGTGGGGGACAGAAGGGTCCTGGCTAGATTCACATCTATGCTGGACCATGAGTGTCACCCCCTGCAGGACACTCTGTCCGCTCTGGAGAGCAGCTTCAGTGAGAGACTGATCCACCCTCGCTTTGTGAAGGAAAGGTTCCGTAGGTCTTTCCTTCCTGCTGCTGTCAGACTTTATAACAAAAACTGTTAGTACTGAACACTCGCAATACTGACCTAACCTAATACTGATGTGCAATTCTGTCATATTTGCAATTGCTGTTGGAATTCATGTGCAATTACTGTGAAATTCATGTGCAATCCATGTGCCGTCGTGACACATATTCATGTGCAATTACTGTCGGGATCACATGCAATGGTATTTATTTATTTATTTATTTATTTATTTGTCTATGGGAGTTTTTATTTATTTATAGGAGATCTTCTACTGAAAGTGTTTTTCAGACTTCCTATAAGTGATCTGTTCTTCTGTATCTACCTTTGTATCTACCTGCGTTGCACCAATGAAATTTCCCCATGTGGGACAATAAAGGAATATCTTATCTTACACACACTCCCATACACACACACACACACACACACACACACTCCCATACACACACACACTCCCATACACACACACACACTCCCATACACACACACACACACACACACTCCCATACACACACACTCCCATACACACACACACTCCCATACACACACACACTCCCATACACACACACACACACACTCCCATACACACACACACACGCACTCCCATACACACACACACACGCACTCCCATACACACACACACACACACACACTCACACACTCACACACACACACACACACACACACACACACTCCCATATACACACACACACACACACACACACTCCCATATACACACACACACACACACACTCCCATATACACACACACACACACACACACACACACACTCCCATATACACACACACACACACACACACTCCCATATACACACACACACACACACACTCCCATATACACACACACACACACACACACACTCCCATATACACACACACACACACACACACTCCCATATACACACACACTCACTCACTCACTCACTCACTCACTCACCCACCCACCTACCTACCTACCTACCTATCTCTTTGTTTCAGGATCGGAGAAAGCTCCCAAAGTCCTCCAGCGAAAGACCCAGAAGACGTCTGCAGTGAGGCAGAGTCCGACCTGCACAGGCCTCCTGCTGACCAGCACTGGGACTGCCCCTCAACCCCAGGAGGACCAGGGGAGGCGCCAGAGGAGGAGCCAGGGGAGCGGCCGGGCAGGAGCAGCGGCACCAGGGTCCGGAGAGGAGGAGGAGGAGGAGAAGCTGCTGATCCGGACAGATACCTCCACCGCATCCTGCACTGACACGGGCCCACACGGAGCACCACAGACACCACAGGACTGCTCTGTCTCAGGCTCCAGGGACAGTTTAAGAAAGTCCTCCTCGCTCTGAACTTGGGGCTGGACTGTCCTTTGTTTGCTGTGTTTTAGAAGTGAAGTTATTCCTAAAGCTGCACAGTACTCAATAACTAAATATAGCAATAACAATATTTTGTCAAAACATTTCTTGCGTCAATCCGGATTTTTTAGTTATACTGATCAGCTTATTTAGCGGTTTTACAATTACTTAGCTGTAGTTTAGTTTATATTAAAGGAGGTTGCTTGATCCTGACGGTGCTGTATCTGTTTTAAGTTAGTTTTTTTCTGTCTTAAAAATGTGAAAAACGGAATACGTTCATTTCAAACTGTCCAAATATATTGCTCACTTTTCTACCACATTCCTAGCATCCTAATTATTTAAGGTTAGCATGCTGACAGCGCACTTCCTGCTTTGTGGAGAATAAAAAGCTCAATTCTTAGATGCAGACAGCACACAGCGGTCTGATGTTCATCCTAAGAACAAAATAAATAATTTGACTTTATTATATTAAAAAAAAAATCTGGTACAGCTCCTTTAAATTAAAAGTATAGACATAGATAATAGATAGATAATTTCATTTATTATTTATTCCAAATCAAAACCTAACAAAGACCAGGATTATTTTACTCTTCTGTCAGATGTAAAACCTGTTGTGATGAACATATTTAGTTTCTTGAGTATTGCGTTAGTTAGACTCTATAATGATAATTAGTTGACATGATACGCAGAGTTATATTCTTACTTGTCATTGATGTCACAAAAGGCCCCGATTGAAATGTACATAACATAATTATAGCGAATGTCATGAAGCTGCTGTTATACACTGCAGTTTAGATTTTTGTCTTATGATTTTCCAAACCACAGAACACTAACGATGCATGATGATCCAATGGCTGTTTTATTGTGTTTTATTTGCAAATGACACGTTTTGATAACACTGTTTTGTTTTTACACTGAGAATAAACGTGATGAAGTAAGCACATATATTTGTATTCATTGTTTTATATTATATTAATGGGAAGTTCAGAATGAAAATTAGAAGGTGATTATATGTAAATGTGACCAGGAAAACATATGAAAATTACTTTTGAGCGGCATTTCATCACTACATAGTGTGATAGACATACTTGCCTAGCTTTAAGTAATTCAATTTAGCATATTAAGGAATATTTGTGACTAAATGTCATGCAAAAGTATACATAAATGAAGTGTATTTAGGACATGTAATCCGCTTTACTGCTGCAGTGGCATTACATCCATCTGCATGAAAGACCTAAATGGGACAGAATTTGCGCATTTTAACTAGAATTGTCAGAAAGACATAACATACAGAGATATAGAGTTAAGGCTGCTGTAGGGTCAGATGACTACAAACAAACAAACAAACAAACAAAATAAACAAAATAAAACTAACTTGACCAATAAACACAGTTAAATATGAATTAGTTTGTAATGCGACTGACCTAAATTAGGTTAACTTAAGCCTCAAAAAGCTTTTTATTTTGGACTTTGTCATGGCACTAAAAGACATAGTGTCTTTACTGTGAGTGTGTGGTATGAACTATCTGCTGGGAGAGTGCCACCTCCAGAAAGTTACATTCTGTTGCTTTAATTAAAATTTTATTATAATTATGTTATTATTAATATTATTATAAAGGTATTATCAAATTTTAGTTTTAAGATTTCAATTAATTTTCAATTTTTATTCTCTTTCAATCTCTCCTTCCATCTTTCTCTCTCTCTCTCTCTCCCTCCCTCTCCCTCTCTTTCTTTCCCTCCCTCTCTTTTGCTCTCTCTCCCCCTCTCACTCCCTCTCTCTCCCTCTCTTTCTTTCTTTCTTTCCCTCCCTCTCCTTTGCTCTCTCTCCCCCTCTCTCTCCCTCTCTCTCCCTCTCTTTCTTTCTTTCTTTCCCTCCCTCTCCTTTGCTCTCTCTCTCCCTCTCTCTCCCTCTCTTTCTTTCTTTCTTTCACTCCCTCTCCTTTGCTCTCTCTCTCCCTCTCTCTCCCTCTCTTTCTTTCTTTCCCTCCCTCTCCTTTGCTCTCTCTCTCCCTCTCTCTCCCTCTCTTTCTTTCTTTCACTCCCTCTCCTTTGCTCTCTCTCTCCCTCTCTCTCCCTCTCTTTCTTTCCCTCCCTCTCCTTTGCTCTCTCTCTCCCTCTCTTTATTTCTTTCCCTCCCTCTCCTTTGCTCTCTCTCTCCCTCTCTCTCCCTCTCTTTCTTTCTTTCACTCCCTCTCCTTTGCTCTCTCTCTCCCTCTCTCTCCCTGTCTTTCAATCTCTCCTTCCATCTTTCTCTCCCTCTCTCTCCCTCCCTCTCCCTCTCTTTCTTTCCCTCCCTCTCCTTTGCTCTCCCTCCCCCTCTCGCTCCCTCTCTCTCCCTCTCTTTCTTTCTTTCCCTCCATCTCCTTTGCTCTCTCCCCCTCTCTCTCCCTCTCTTTCTTTCTTTCACTCCCTCTCCTTTGCTCTCTCTCCCCCTCTCGCTCCCTCTCTCTCCCTCTCTTTCTTTCTTTCCCTCCCTCTCCTTTGCTCTCTCTCCCCCTCTCTTTCTTTCTTTCCCTCCCTCTCCTTTGCTCTCTCTCCCTCTCTCTCCCTCTCTTTCTTTCTTTCACTCCCTCTCCTTTGCTCTCTCTCCCCCTCTCTCTCCCTCTCTTTCTTTCTTTCACTCCCTCTCCTTTGCTCTCTCTCTCCCTCTCTCTCCCTCTCTTTCTTTCTTTCTTTCACTCCCTCTCCTTTGCTCTCTCTCTCCCTCTCTCTCCCTCTCTTTCTTTCTTTCCCTCCCTCTCCTTTGCTCTCTCTCTCCCTCTCTCTCCCTCTCTTTCTTTCTTTCACTCCCTCTCCTTTGCTCTCTCTCTCCCTCTCTCTCCCTCTCTTTCTTTCCCTCCCTCTCCTTTGCTCTCTCTCTCCCTCTCTTTCTTTCTTTCCCTCCCTCTCCTTTGCTCTCTCTCTCCCTCTCTCTCCCTCTCTTTCTTTCTTTCACTCCCTCTCCTTTGCTCTCTCTCTCCCTCTCTCTCCCTGTCTTTCAATCTCTCCTTCCATCTTTCTCTCCCTCTCTCTCCCTCCCTCTCCCTCTCTTTCTTTCCCTCCCTCTCCTTTGCTCTCCCTCCCCCTCTCGCTCCCTCTCTCTCCCTCTCTTTCTTTCTTTCCCTCCATCTCCTTTGCTCTCTCCCCCTCTCTCTCCCTCTCTTTCTTTCTTTCACTCCCTCTCCTTTGCTCTCTCTCCCCCTCTCGCTCCCTCTCTCTCCCTCTCTTTCTTTCTTTCCCTCCCTCTCCTTTGCTCTCTCTCCCCCTCTCTTTCTTTCTTTCCCTCCCTCTCCTTTGCTCTCTCTCCCTCTCTCTCCCTCTCTTTCTTTCTTTCACTCCCTCTCCTTTGCTCTCTCTCCCCCTCTCTCTCCCTCTCTTTCTTTCTTTCACTCCCTCTCCTTTGCTCTCTCTCCCCCTCTCGCTCCCTCTCTCTCCCTCTCTTTCTTTCTTTCCCTCCCTCTCCTTTGCTCTCTCCCCCTCTCTCTCCCTCTCTTTCTTTCACTCCCTCTCCTTTGCTCTCTCTCCCTCTCTTTCTTTCTTTCCCTCCCTCTCCTTTGCTCTCTCTCTCCCTCTCTCTCCCTCTCTTTCTTTCTTTCACTCCCTCTCCTTTGCTCTCTCTCTCCCTCTCTCTCCCTGTCTTTCAATCTCTCCTTCCATCTTTCTCTCCCTCTCTCTCCCTCCCTCTCCCTCTCTTTCTTTCCCTCCCTCTCCTTTGCTCTCCCTCCCCCTCTCGCTCCCTCTCTCTCCCTCTCTTTCTTTCTTTCCCTCCATCTCCTTTGCTCTCTCCCCCTCTCTCTCCCTCTCTTTCTTTCTTTCACTCCCTCTCCTTTGCTCTCTCTCCCCCTCTCGCTCCCTCTCTCTCCCTCTCTTTCTTTCTTTCCCTCCCTCTCCTTTGCTCTCTCTCCCCCTCTCTTTCTTTCTTTCCCTCCCTCTCCTTTGCTCTCTCTCCCTCTCTCTCCCTCTCTTTCTTTCTTTCACTCCCTCTCCTTTGCTCTCTCTCCCCCTCTCTCTCCCTCTCTTTCTTTCTTTCACTCCCTCTCCTTTGCTCTCTCTCCCCCTCTCGCTCCCTCTCTCTCCCTCTCTTTCTTTCTTTCCCTCCCTCTCCTTTGCTCTCTCCCCCTCTCTCTCCCTCTCTTTCTTTCACTCCCTCTCCTTTGCTCTCTCTCCCTCTCTTTCTTTCTTTCCCTCCCTCTCCTTTGCTCTCTCTCCCCCTCTCTCTCCCTCCCTTTCTTTCTTTCCCTCCCTCTCCTTTGCTCTCTCTCTCCCTCTCTCTCCCTCTCTTTCTTTCTTTCCCTCCCTCTCCTTTGCTCTCTCTCTCCCTCTCTCTCCCTCTCTTTCTTTCTTTCCCTCCCTCTCCTTTGCTCTCTCTCTCCCTCTCTCTCCCTCTCTTTCTTTCTTTCACTCCCTCTCCTTTGCTCTCTCTCTCCCTCTCTCTCCCTCTCTTTCTTTCTTTCCCTCCCTCTCCTTTGCTCTCTCTCTCCCTCTCTCTCCCTCTCTTTCTTTCTTTCCCTCCCTCTCCTTTGCTCTCTCTCTCCCTCTCTTTCTTTCTTTCACTCCCTCTCCTTTGCTCTCTCTCTCCCTCTCTCTCCCTGTCTTTCTTTCTTTCCCCCCCTCTCTCCCCCCTCTCTCTCCCTCTCTCTCCCTCTCTTTCTTTCTTTCACTCCCTCTCCTTTGCTCTCTCTCTCCCTCTCTCTCCCTGTCTTTCTTTCTTTCCCCCCCTCTCTCCCCCCTCTCTCTCCCTCTCTCTCCCTCTCTTTCTTTCTTTCCCCCCTCTCTCCCCCCTCTCTCTCCCTCTCTCTCCCTCTCTTTCTTTCTTTCACTCCCTCTCTCCCCCCCTTTCTCAGAATACAGCTTGTTCAATCGACCGCCTGTAGATGTAATTACCACTGACTTCCATTATGACAGGAATCACCTCTTTGTCACGTGACCACACCAACTAACCCCGTCTCCTCCCCGCCTCCATACCCTGCATTCCGATTGGCCGTTGGACCTGTCCGTCACTCCCTCGGGGCGTTTCCTCTGGGGGCAGCTGTCAGATTCAGAGCTTCTCATCTGCAAAAACACGGCTTTCCCCCGAGCAAAGATGGTCCCTGCGAAGATGACAAGCTGTGGACAATGACAACGACGTAAATCCAAACGGTAAGCATCGCAGTTTATTTAGAAACAATGAAAAATAATGAGGCTAATGCCAGATGTGTACGCGGATGGACGGAAGGAAGCCGTGATGTTTTTAGCATTAGCTCCCGGGCTAGCTCTGCTCGGCTCAAAGGTGACAGCTGAATTTAATAATTAGCGTTTATGTGAATTTACCTGTAAAACTGTTGTAAAACTGTGCTCTTATGCCCCTAAAAACGAACAAATTAATGCTAACTTAACTACTCAACAAATTAGCCACGACAATCCTTCTAGTTATTAAGTATTTATAGTCCATGAGATTTTCCAAGCATTAACGTAACAGTATAAAAAATAATAATGTTCTTCCATGTTATTTACTCTACAGTTTAAGATTTGCCTATACTTCAGTGTTAGTTAATTTATTGATGAAAAATTGCATGTATATTTACATGACACGAGGAGAGAATTCTGCTTTTTTCAGTAGATTCAAGTAGATCATAATCATATTACATTTTATTCACTGTGAACCACAATATTAATCCAAAACTTCTTAATAATAGAAACGGGTCCATTGAAAACTGAAAACTGCAGAAGTTATCAGCCCATTTTAGAACCCTACACCTCAGGTCTAGAACGAACTAGCTGAGGGTGCAAAGATGATACTCTCCTATTAAGTGTCATTATTTAATGCACCTGAAATGAGGGTGCAAACACTTTTAAATTAGGTTGCAATGCACCCTTTGGCACCCCTGTAGACCCGGGCCTGCTACAAATAAGTAAAGGGATAGGGGGTAGGTGAAAACAGGACTTTCCTGAGCATTGTATTGTTGCAGGACAATACAGGATGAACTCAAACATGCAGGAATCAATCAAAAATGCAATGATGAGGAAACACTGTAACAAGGTTAAAAGCTCATTGAAGTTGATTTAGCATCATATTATTGGCAAACTTATTTTTGTATTCATTCATTCATTTCCTACAACTTGTTCCCTTTTCGTGGTCACAGGTGACTGGAGACTATACCAGTGACTTTGGGCCTTCATGGCCAACTCTTTGGTGGCCAACACAGAGACATAGACATTACAGACACCATTCACTCTCACATACATTCACTGTTCAATTTAGAGTTGCCAATTTTTCCAAACACATGCATGTGTTTGGACGGTGGGAGGAAGGCGGAGAACACAGAGAGGACATACAGACTCCACCCAGAGAGATCATGTGATGTTGGTCTGGTCCGGGAATCGAACCCATGATCTCCTTGGGAGGCAAGAGTGCTAATTACCTTTGCCACCGTGCACCTGTTTTTTTTTTGTATTGTTGAAAATCTGACATATTCGTGGTTTATACAATACATGTTTAAATACATATTGACATATTATGCAGAATTCATCTAATAAGTCCTTTATTTTACTCAAAGTTTTATTTTGATTGATTTTTGCATGTTTGAGTTAATCCTGTCCTGTCCTTTCTCTACCCCCCCTGTCCCCGCTCACATCCCTGCACTTAGTTGCGATTATTCAAAAGATTTTAGACTTCGGGTCATACACGTAAAGCTCAAGAATGTTGTGTAGCCATTTTTCAGGAATTGATTAGTGGCTTTAAATGCGACATCAATTCTGCGTTTATGAGACAATTATTCCATTTTCGATTACAAAGTCGTTTTCGCACAATTTTGCAGTTTAAAATAAATCAAATGTAGAATAATGATCTGTGTATACATAAAAAAGCATAATATGTCTCCTCTAGAATGGTCTCTGTTATAAGTGGACTTCTGGTCAGCGTACTCTAACACAGCTCATTGCCATTGCATTCATGTTATGTCTTTCCTTCTGCTTCTTAAAGACACATTGAGACTCTCCGGCCGTGTCCAGTCCGCTCCGGTCAGAATGGAGACAACAAACAGCTACGTATTGATCCACGGGAAGAACATCTCCCACAGCTCTTTAGCCGGGGCAGCGGCTGGACCACAGATGTCCATAGACAAGCTCTTCCCTGCTCTCCTGGAGTGCTTTGGCATCATCATGTGTGGATACATCGCTGGGAGGTACAATATATTTAAATACATATTCATATTACACTCTTCAATAATCAGTTGGAGCCTTCATTTTTTTTAAGCAGTGTGTCAGTTTTTTCCCAATTGTTTATTTGTCATTTTATGAGATATTTGGGCATTTTCGAGTGTCTTGAGAAGGGCTACAACAAGCTAATCTAGTATTGAAATAATCATCAACTGATTTAGTAATTGAACAACTGATCTATTCCCAAACTCTGAAACATGTTACGTGCTGCGAAAAGCAGTTTATAACGCAGACAGAACAGGAATTAAATGTAAAATGAAATATGTAAAATATGTAAATTTTGTGTTTTGCATTCTGGAAATATATACACTCAGGATGTTCTTTCAGTTTTATCTGGGTCAAATTCAGTAAAATTATTCTATTTATGTGCCATTTGTGTTCTGAACAACTAATTGATTAATTAAAAGAGTAATATTTTGATGAATCAATTAGTAAAATAATCGTTAGTTGCCGCAAACATGTGAACCAGAAAAAGATCAACAACCACTGCAAAATCCAAAGAGCCAGACACAAATTATAGTTACATCTCTTTTAAAAACATGTCAAATATTGTGGTGGCTGGTGTGCCGTTACATCTAGTCAACATAAAAAGTGTGGCATGTTTCAAAGCTTGAAACATGCCACACTTGAAAAACACCGTGCTGGAGAATGGGATTGTCATTTTGGACGTTGTCTGTTGCAGGGCCGACATCATCACAGAAAGCCAAGGGAAGGGTCTGGGGAACTTCGTGTCCAAGTTTGCTCTGCCAGCGTTGCTATTTAAAAACATGGTGTTACTGGATTTTGGACATGTTATTTGGGCTTTTTTGTGGAGTGTGCTCGTGGCAAAGGTAAGTTAACAAATAGTCACTGTTGTTATTTGTGTTTTTACGGGCTTGGGGTGGTTGGGATGCAGTTGGCTGAGCGCAAGGCGGAAAATATGTGAAACTTTAAGTTTGAGTGAATTTGCTGTTTTGATCTTGAAATAGGCCAGTCACACAATAAGTGTATACCTTTGCTATTCAACATCAGCCCCAGGGGCCAAATCAGGCCCTCTAAGCGATTTAATTCAGCCCACAACCCTTCCAAATATACAGGGTGGACCATAGGTTTCTATACACAGGAGAAATATTTATTTTCATGTTGGACAACAGTTTTTCTTTATAAAATGTGCTCTATATGATTACCATTGTTTCAAAAAAATATACACGCATCAAACATATTGATGCGTGTTTTCCACTGTTGATGAACTTTCATTATTCAAAAATATATATGTATACTTCTATATACTGGTATATATTATAAATTTTCCTATGTATGGAAACTTTTGGCCCGCCCTGTATATATATTAAAACATCTTGTTTACTGGTTTAATTCTTGGTTAGCACTAGTTTAGACCTGGTTTGGTCTTGGTTTAATTCTTGTTAAACTTGTTTAATTCTGCCGTTTTGATTCTGGTTTAGTCCTGGTCCAGACCTGGTTGGTACTAGTCTATTCCTAGTTTAATTCTGGTGCAGACCTGGTTGGTACTAGTCTATTCCTAGTTTAATTCTGGTCCAGACCTGGTTGGTACTAGTCTATTCCTAGTTTAATTCTGGTGCAGACCTGGTTGGTACTAGTCTATTCCTAGTTTGATTCTGGTTCAGACCTGGTTGGTACTAGTCTATTCCTAGTTTAATTCTGGTGCAGACCTGGTTTGGCAATTTGGCAATTTTGGCAAAAGTCAAATATATTAGTAGTTGTTTTATCAGTTTATTGAAACAGTTTTGGGGATGTTTTGTGCGACCCAAAATGTTATTACAGTAGTGGTGTGTTGTGCATCTCCGGTCCAGAGGCCGTGGCCCTCCCAAAAATCTGGCCCTCAGGAAAATGAAGTTAAAAAGGCCTGTCCTAGTGGCAGGGAAAAAAGACCTTTTTGAAATAATGGATGACAAGCTTCATCAACAATCATGGACTGGACTGATATTACATTGAACATACAAAAAATTGAAAAAAACTCGGGACTCGACTATAGACAATATGTAACTTTATTTAGGACGTTGTTTTTTTATGTTATACAATTGAAAAATATGGATGCTCCTATTGGTTCACTGCAGCGGGTGCTTAGAAATCCTTCACAATATATTACCATTTCAGTATTTAGAGAGTTTTATGCAGCTAAAATCTGGAACAGTCTTCCTGAAGAGGTGAGACAATGTTCAAATCTAAGCTAAAACAGTTTTGTTTAGCTGTGCATGACAGAAAGTGTTTTATTTGCAACTCTTCTCTTTTATGTCTTAAAATGTTTTGTGTTTAAATAGCATTTTTTCCTGTTCTTTGAAGCATTTTCAATTGTACGAATTGTGGTCAACAAATAAACTTGCCTCGCCTTGAGTACAACCCTCATTGATTCTGATATTGGCGCCAGTATAGCGCTCATCCTAGATAAAAATCATAGCCATGGTTGGTCATGTCCTCCTCCTTGTGTGCAGGTGACGGTGTTTGTGCTGGTGTGTGTGCTGACCCTCATGGTGGCCAGTCCTGAGAGCAGGTACAGCAAAGCCGGACTCTACGCCATCTTTGCCACTCAGAGCAACGACTTTGCTCTGGGATACCCCATAGGTGAGACCCCCTGTCACACTGGCACACATATTTCAATCTCACATGACACATTGCGTAAAGCTTTTCGTAAATTAATAAAAACTGTATAGGTTTATTTGGAACATTCTGTATTTTGCAGACAGTTTTAATTGATACTGTAAAAATACCACAATGATTATTTAAGCTAAGGCAAGACACTGCAAATTAATAGGAGTAAAATCATACATTTAAAGATTACTTTCAAACTTCTTCTGCACTTGGTGTAATAATTCAGATTTCAAACTTAAGTAAATCAGGTTTAGAATTCGCCTCTCCTTGAACCGACACCTTAACGTGGTGGAGGGGTTTGAGTGCCCGAATGATCCCGGGAGCTATGTTGTCGGGGGCTTCATGCCCCTGGTAGGGTCTCCCAAGGCAAACAGGTCCAAGGTGACGGGTCAGACAAAGATCGGTTCAGAAGCCCCCCTATGATGACAACACGAACAAGGCAGTTTACGTCGCCCGGATCGGCGTCACCGGGGCCCCATCCTGGAGCCAGGCCGGGGATGGGTGCTCCATGGCGAGCGCCTGGTGGCCGGGTCTTACCCCACGGGGCCCGGCCGGGCACAGCCGAAAGAGCGACGTGGGGCCACCCTCCCGTGGGCCCACCACCCGCAGGAGGATCCATAAGGGGCCGGTGCAGAGAGATCTGGGCGGCAGTCGACGGCAGGGGCCTCGGCGACCAGATCTCCAGACACAGAGACTAACTCTGGGGACATGGAATGTCACCTCGCTGGGGGGGAAAGAGCCTGAGCTTGTGCGCGAGGTTGAGCGATACCGACTAGATATAGTCGGCCTCACCTCCACGCACAGTTTGGGCTCTGGAACCCATCTCCTTGAGAGGGGCTTGACGCTCCACTTCTCCGGTGTTGCCCGCAGGGAGATGCGGTGGGCTGGTGTGGGCTTGCTTATAGCCCCTCAGCTCAGCCGCCACGTGTTGGAGTTTACCCCGGTGAACGAGAGGGTCGCGTCCCTCCGCCTTCGGGTGGGGGACAGGTCTCTCACTGTTGTGGCGGCCTACGGGCCGAACAGCAGTGCAGAGTACCCGGCCTTCTTGGAGTCCTTGGGAGGGGTACTGGACAGTGCACCGACCGGGGACTCCGTTGTTCTACTGGGGGACTTCAACGCCCACGTGGGCAATGACAGTGACACCTGGAGAGGGGTGATCGGGAAGAACGGCTTCCCCGATCTGAACCCGAGCGGTGTTCAGTTATTGGACTTCTGTGCTAGCCACGGATTGTCCATAACGAACACCATGTTCAAGCACAAGGGTGTTCATCAGTGCACATGGCACCAGGACACCCTAGGCCGGAGGTCAATGATCGACTTTGTTGTCGTGTCATCAGACCTCCGGCCGCGTGTCTTGGACACTCGGGTGAAGAGAGGGGCAGAGTTGTCAACCGATCACCACCTGGTGGTGAGTTGGATCCGCTGGCGGAGGAGGAAGCCAGACAGACTTGGCAGACCCAAGCGCATTGTGAGGGTCTGTTGGGAACGTCTAGTGGAGCCCTCTGTCAGTAGGGTATTCAACTCGCACCTCCGGGAGAGCTTCTCCCATGTCCCGGGCTGGGGACATTGAGTCCGAGTGGACCATGTTCTCCGCCTCCATTGTTGATGCGGCTGCTCGGAGCTGTGGTCGCAAGGTCTCCGGTGCCTGTCGTGGCGGCAACCCCCGAACCCGGTGGTGGACACCGGAAGTAAGGGATGCCGTCAGACTGAAGAAGGAGGCCTATCAGGCCACTCTGGCTTGTAGGTCTCCGGAGGTCATCGAGGGGTATCGGCAGGCCAAGCGAGCCGCGGCTCGTGCTGTCGCAGAGGCAAAAACCCGGGCCTGGGAGGAGTTCGGGGAGGCCATGGAGGAGGACTATCGGTCGGCACCAAAGAAATTCTGGCAAACCGTCCGGCACCTCAGGAGGGGGAAGCAGTGTCTCACCAACACCGTTTACGGTGCGGGTGGAGGCCTGCTGACCTCGACTGGGGATGTCGTCGGACGGTGGAAGGAATACTTTGAGGATCTCCTTAATCCCTCAGTCACGTCTTCCGAAGAGGAAGTAGAGACCGGGGACTCGGAGGCTGGCTCATCCATCACCTAAGCTGAAGTCACTGAGGTTGTCCGCAAACTCCTCGGTGGCAGGGCTCCGGGGGTGGATGAGATCCGCCCTGAGTACCTAAAGTATCTGGATGTTGTAGGACTGTCTTGGTTGACACGTCTCTGCAACATTGCGTGGCGTTCGGGGACCGTGCCTCTGGACTGGCAGACCGGGGTGGTGGTCCCTCTGTTCAAGAAGGGGGACCGGAGGGTGTGTTCCAACTACAGAGGGATCACACTCCTCAGCCTCCCAGGTAAGGTCTATTCCAAGGTACTGGAGAGGAGAATCCGACCCATAGTCGAACCTCGGATTCAGGAGGAGCAGAGTGGTTTTCGTCCCGGTCGTGGAACACTGAACCAGCTCTATACCCTCCATCGGGTGCTCGAGGGTTCATGGGAGTTTGCCCAACCAGTCCACATGTGCTTTGTGGATCTGGAGAAGGCTTTCGACCGTGTCCCTCGGGGTGTCCTTTGGGGGGTGCTTCGGGAGTACGGGGTCCGGGGCCCTTTGCTCAGGGCTGTCCGGTCCCTGTATGACCGGAGCAGGAGCTGTGTTGGCATTGCCGGCAGTAAGTCAGACCTGTTCCCAGTGCATGTTGGACTCCGCCAGGGCTGCCCTTTGTCACCGGTTCTGTTCATAATTTTTATGGACAGAATTTCTAGGCGCAGTCGGGGTCGGAGGGTGTCCGGTTTGGGGACCACAGGATCTCATCTCTGCTGTTTGCAGACGATGTTGTCCTGATGGCTCCATCAAACCCGGACCTGCAACATGCACTGGGACGGTTTGCAGCCGAGTGTGAAGCGGCTGGGATGAGAATCAGCACCTCCAAATCCGAGGCCATGGTTCTCGACCGGAAAAAGGTGGCTTGCCCTCTCCAGGTGGGTGGGGTGTCCTTGCCCCAAGTGGAGGAGTTCAAGTATCTCGGGGTCTTGTTCACGAGTGAGGGAAGGATTGAGCGTGAGATCGACAGGCGGATCGGTGCAGCGGCTGCAGTGATGCAGTCGCTGCATCGGACCGTTGTGGTGAAGAGGGAGCTGAGCCGAAAGGCAAAGCTCTCTATTTACCGGTCGGTCTACGTTCCTACCCTCACCTATGGTCATGAGCTTTGGGTAGTGACCGAAAGAACAAGATCGCGGATACAAGCTGCCGAAATGAGTTTCCTCCGCCGTGTGGCTGGGCGCTCCCTTAGAGATAAGATGAGGAGCTCGGCCACACGGGGGGAGCTCGGAGTAGAGCCGCTGCTCCTCCACGTCGAGAGGAGCCAGCTGAGGTGGCTCGGGCATCTGTTCCGGATGCCTCCTGGGCGCCTCCCTCGGGAGGTGTTTCAGGCATGTCCCACCGGGAAGAGGCCCCGGGGAAGACCCAGGACACGCTGGAGAGACTATGTCTCTCGGCTGGCCTGGGAACGCCTCGGGATCCCCCCGGAGGAGTTAGAGGAAGTGTCTGGGGAGGAGGAAGTCTGGGAGTCCCTGCTCAGACTGCTGCCCCCGCGACCCGGCCCCGGATAAAGCGGCAGAAGATGGATGGATGGATGAGGTTTAGAATTCGATATGACTAAATTCTTTTGTACATTCATTCCTTCATTCATTCATTCATTTTCTACCGCTTGTTCCTGTTCGGGGTCGCGGGGGACTGGAGCCTATGCCAGTGACTTTGGGCCTTAGGCGGAGCACAGCCTGGACAGTGGCCAACTCGTTGCAGGGTTATTCTCTTGTACGATCCGTCCAAATCATGTTAAGTACAAGATTGTAAAGTTTGGTGTGTAGGAGCAACTTTAATGGCTGATCTGTCTCTGAGGGAGAAAAACAGCCTTTTGAAGTTACAATATTTCATATAAATCTATATAAGTATAAGATAAACAATATACCATTTTTTCTGCAAATTGGACGGTGTGGTTGTTTCCATGTGATAGCTTTAATCTTGAGAGAGCAAACTGACCAAAAAAACAAATATATGAAAACATTTTCTGTAGTGTCTCCCCTTATTTAAGTTTTTGAAAATGTATCCACATTTATATTTAAAAAAAAAGGTATTTGTTGTATTACTGGAGAATTGTCAACCTTTTTGAAGAGGTGGAGCTGGATACACATGACTAATCCATGAGTTTCCGTCATGTGACATTTGTTGACATGTTGAAGACGTCACAGATGCTGTGGCCTCTCCGCTGTAAGATGGTCATGTAAAAGGAACACTTCAAGAAAACAGAAGTTCTGGGCTTTGATCCTTATCCACAGCGGCGAGTATCTGACGCTTAAAGCAGTCACATTTTCCATGCTCTTCCTCGTCCACAAGCCCTGGAAATTAGGCTCTTTAAAACTGCATGTAACACACATTCCCTCTCTTATGTCTTCTGTCTTTGTGTGCAGTGGAAGCCCTGTACCGGAGCACGTACCCAGAGTACCTGCAGTACATTTACCTGGTGGCCCCCGTGTCCCTCATGATCCTCAACCCCATCGGCTTTGCCCTCTGTGAGATCCAGAGGTGGAGACAAGCCAGTCACCCTGAGCGCAGCACCGCCGCCATCGTAGCAGTCGTCATTCTTCAGGTAGGACTAGGTTTGGGCTGTATTAGACAACCAACATTTGTATTAGTCAACAGCTAAAATGACAAGGCATGGAATGAGTTGGCTAAAGATTTGGGAATGAGTTTAATCTGCTTTTTTGCATATAATACCCAGTTCCCTTGTGCTATTCTGTATAAATTGTTGTGTTGTGAGGGCAGTTTGGGTCAGATACATAAAGATACTTCAAATTTTAGAGGGGTCTTGCCACGCCCCAACTAATCGATTGGCTGATTCTGTCCTTTGTCGAATACAGCCCTGGTTATCTCACGATTAGATTTCAAAATATCATAAGAAGAAACAAAATTAAGCCTATGTCTTTTATCTGACAGATTAATTTGTTGCCCGGTAGTCGAGTGGTTTAAGCAGAAGCACATATGCCAAGTGTTGTGTGATTGATTCCCAACTTAAACAATTGGCTAAATGCCCTTCCCGCTCCCTGCTCTTCACCCCCTACTGCCCCATCAAATAATAAAATGTGTAAAAATGCAGTCATTAGCTTTGTTTTATGTTTCCTTTAAAGGGTCTGTACCCAATTTTCTCATGTAATAAAGTAAAGTCTGTTTTACCCCGGTAGATATGTTGTAAAAGCATCTCTTTTGGTCAAAACTAGACCACTGTGTGCTGTCTGCAAGTGTTTTATCCTCGCTGCGCTGTTACATGCTAGCCGTTGTTCTAACTGCTTTTGAGGCGGTAAAAATCCGGTTCAGCACTTTTTTTCCGTTTCTTTTCTTTCAAAACTGTGAACCTTAGAGTTACAGTATGAAGGCCCCCGCAGTGTCTTTCCATTTCCATAACGCTGTTGCTGTTTGTGCTCAGGTTTTGAAGAATCCCATAGTGTTCATGGTGATGGTAGGAATCGTGTCCCACTTTGCCCTGGGGCAGCAGATTCCAGCCGTGCTCTCAGAGTTCATCGACGGCCTGGCTAATTCTTTCGGAGGAGCTGCCTTGTTTTACCTCGGCCTCTCTATGGTCAGTTTGCCTTGTGTGGAAATGGAGATGAAGATGGCATTTGATAGACGAGAGGTCCAAGTATCACACAGAAAATGTATGGACCATAAAGTCAATCGCAAAAGAGCGGAAATATGACTTTATTCTCTTGTTTGGAAGATTGCACTACCACTGCATGATTTTCTGCCTCTTTTTGAGGTCAGTTTTAAGTTTTAAATAATAGATGATGCACTCCATATTCTAATTTGCATATCTCTATAGCAACTACTGCAAAATTAGAGGTGAATTGAAAAATGAATAATCTGATGTGTGAGTAATCTGATTTCTTTATGATTGTTCACACATTTGCAGTAAATAAAATCCAGAAATGAATGTCACATGTTTTTGATCAGTTTTCTCTTGTGCTGTAAACACACACACAAAAAAATCGGATCTAATCAATGGGTCATCTGATTATGCTAGTCAGATTATTCTGGCTTTTGTACCGTACTTACAGTGCAATAAGAAGTGTGGTTTTATTTAGTATCAACATTTTGGTTTAAGTATTGATTGATTGTTTTAGTACCAACACCAATTTACTACTTATTATATTTACTTAATATGAAAGAGAATATGGCTGAATTGTTGACCTGTCACAATTATTACCATTGTTCTATAAATATTATTTTGTAGGGGTCATTATCTGTTGTGGGTACTTTTCTTTGCATTGGTAGTTAATGTTTTTGACATATAAGATTTGCACAGTCAAGATTTATATGTATGGCACCATTCATACAAAATGTAACCCTGACTATAAAAACAGATAAAAAAACAACATAGAAAATGCTTCACAAATGCAAAAAATAAAAAAAAACAAAGACGCTTTTAGCCTAGAAAGGTTAAATGGACGATGGGAGTCTTATTCCCTCGTGGCGTGGACTGCCGATTATTCCTGCCACGTATTAATCATAAAAGGCACCTTCTGCTCACCTGCAGCCGCGTGTGGCTCGTCCCCCGAGAGCAGCACGGTTCCGCGTGTCTAAGCGCATTGATCTATCATAATATAGTTCCCTCAGTGTACGGGACAAAATTAGGACGGCGATAGACAGTTCGAGCTGACTCATAAGAGACGGAAATCTGCGGGAGACGAGAGATGCGATGCGCTCCGTCGCGCTAATAAACAAAGGCACGTGTGTGTTGTATCAGTCCACACGGGGGAGTGCGCTGCGTTCTCAAATCGCCGAAAAATCGTCCATTGCGCCTTTAAGCATTGTTATGTATGTAATTCAAACACTATTGTATTATTTAGAAAAGGGTTTAGGAGTTATTTTCTGTAGCAAAACTATATCGCAATTATAAATATGTTATGTTGTTAAATCTTTATCTTGTCTCTTCAGGTCGGTCAACTTAGAAAACTGACACGAGACACTGGAGTGGCTTTGATCCTTCTAATTACAGCCAAACTGTGAGTAACATGGCACATTTAACAAACTGTAAAATGTCTTCTTCTCAGTGGCTTCTAACTAGGCTGTGAAATCTGGTGTGTGTGTTCAGGCTGGTGATGCCGCTGGTTTGTAAAGACATGGTGGAGATTCTGGACGTGGGAGTGAACAGCAGTAGTCCAAACCACACCAGTCTGTCTAACTTTGCCTTTCTGTACGGAGTCTTCCCCACAGCGCCCAGTGTGGCCATCTATGCAGCGCACTACAACATGGAGCTGGAAGTGGTCAGTTCTGCCTCTGATAGAACACATACTGGACATGGAATAATATACACCAGCATTATACAATGGCAGCCTCAATCAGTAATGTCAAACAGTAAACTAGTAGTTGTTGTCATTTGTGGAATAAGTTCACATTCACTTTAACTACAACCACATAATGTAATCTCAATCTATCAAAGACATTTTGCTTTGGGTTAACATTTTTGCTGTGGAATTTCAAAGTCAAATTAAATTTTTCTCCAACACTTTAAAGGAGACATATATATGAGATATATGAGTTTTAATTCTTGTTACAACTCGCCTTTAGTTTTCACAAACTTGTATTTTGATTATTCTTTCATGTTTGAGCAATCCTGTTTTATCCTGCAACTGAGGCTCGAGTGCTCAGACAATTCCTGACTTCTCCTACCCCCTATCCCCGCCCACATCCCTGTACTTTGTTGCAATTATTAAAAACATTAAGACTGATACACGTAGGGGTCTAAAATGTCATGTGGTCACTTTTCTGATAGTCTGCTGCTCGTTACAGTGAACTGTCACAATGAAGAGGCGGGGCTTATCAGTTTTGCAATTTTGAACAGGAAGTAATTAACCTGTTTCTATTATTGAGCAGTTTTATTTTTATATTGCAGTGTATAATGAACACAAAAATAATCATCTGTTTATATTGAAAACATGTTGGCAAAAGTATAAAATGTCTCCTTTACCTTATCTTTAGATTAAATTTTTGTGACAGCAACATTTGTTATTGTTTAGGAACGTAAAATACATGAATATTTTAAAGACATGTTTTTATTAATAAGGCTCCAGACAACTTAAAAAGAAAAATAAGCAAATATTCAAAAACTCACACAAATACAAATCTCCTTCAACGCAAGGAATTAAAAATGCATTAAAAACAAAATACATTTTCCCTGTAAAAATCTGCATTCTGCTTTACGCCTAACAACATTGTGCGCTGAAATGTGTTGAAGGAATAATAGAGGATTTTCGCCAATTTGAGAACTCAATCGACAGTTAGTAAAATTTTTAAAAATGCGCATGCGCACACTCATTCCCCACCCTCCTGTTCTTTCTGAGAGGCTGCAACAGCCCCGCTACTACACGTGCCTTTGTTTATTAGCGTGACGGATCGCATCGCATCTCTCGTCTCCGCAGATTTGTCTCTTTTGAGCTCGAACACAGTCTTTCTCTGTGGTCATTTTTGTACTGTACACTGAAGGAATTCGCTGAACACACACAGTCATATCAACCACGCATGCGCAGCCAGGGAAACGTGCTGCTATCCTGGGAACGAGCCAGAACGAGGCTGCAGGTGTGCAGTAGGACGCCGGGAATGATTGAGATGTGGGAGAACTACTCAGCTGTCCACACCACGAGGAAATGAGACTCAGATTTGGCGCCAAAAATCCTCTATTATTCCTTTATTCAAAGGACGTTTGATGAATATTCAATTCATTTTTCAATTGCGGTTTTCTATTAATGCATTTTGCCCTGATATGTGTAAAAGTATTTTTGGTATATTTGTACATATTTGTGTCCAGGTGACCTCAGGAATGGTGATCAGCACGTTCTTGTCTGCTCCCATCATGTACGTGTCGGCCTGGTTACTCACCATACCTCTAATGGACCCCGCCCCTCTCATTGCAGAGCTGCAGAACGTCAGCTTCAACATCAGCGTCGTCTGCCTGCTCTCTCTGGTGATGAAGAACTGGCCGCTACAGCCGTCCCCTCATACGTGCAGAACCTGTGCTTTTACTCAAATGTACCCTGTGTCTGTAGGTGTGGACCATAGCTGTGATGCTCCTGAGCCGAAAGTTCAACAGACTCCCTCACGTATTTGCCTTGAATCTCTTTCTGGCTCAGGTCAGTCATTATAGTTGTCAAATCAAATTGTTGTTCAGTTACAGAATACTGAGGTTTGTGCTTCGCCTCGACGTTTGATATGTGGTCAAGAAGTCTGTACTCCAGTTCCAGGATGGATATTTTATGCCAAGTACGCCCTAACTCTGGTACTAAGGGAATAAACAGTAGCCTTTTGTAGCAGAAGAACATGTTTCAAAATTAGTCGGCTGGACAACTTCTATTCCAGAGTAACGTTCAATCTGATGGAAGGAGTTTGAGCAGCAGCATTTATACTCTCTTGAGCTCAAAGGCAGGAGTTATAACTGAACCTTGCCCTGTCCTTGTTTACAGGTCTAACAATTTCACTAATACGGCTTGGGTTGCTAATGTCTATTGAGGTCAGGCCAGCTCCACAGCAGCGATGCCATTTGGATTGAAAATAATATAAAACACAGAACGCGACCAGAGAGCAAATACCGAAATAATAAAATCACTTTCAGAGCAAAGTTTCAACATCTCAATTTTTTAAAGCAGCATGCAGATACCTGGTTAAAACTAGTGATTTGCATGTTTCATCCTGGTGCTATTCAGATTTTGGATCAGAATTATTGTAAAGCAAAAAATGGCTGAGGCACTCACACTTTCTTTCATCATTCAATAAAAATGCATTTTTAGGCCTCACTTGACCTTCATCTGGGAAATTTCACCTTCTTTTGAAACTGTTCTAGCTAATAGACACATTACTGTTAAACAGCTGAATGTGTGTCTCCACAGCATGTTGGGCAGGCAGGTCACACATTATACTAAGCTACAAGTGCTGTTCTGTCTGTTCTGACGTCAGCAGTTGTGCTTCTGTAGTTTTATGTATTTCAACCAGAGACGGAGAGACAGATGTCTGAGTGAGGAGGAGTTGTGGTTTGCTACTTCTACATAATTGAATTAGCAAGAAGAAGGAGAGTACGTTGATTGGCTGAGAGCCAAATGTAGCAGACTGTTACACGCAGTGACAGAGCGGTGACAGGAGGTAGGAACGATGAGCAGAAATGTCCTGGTTCAACGCGCTTCCGCTTTAAATACTGTGTCTGCGAACAATGATAAATACAAAACCATGAAAACTGTAAAGGTCAAAGGCTGTGAAGGAAACGGGTTCTCACTGTTGTAACTCCTCTTCTGCCCACAGTTCCTGGTCTGCGTCAGTATGATCCTGTGGAACTTCCTTGTGGTCCAGGAGGATAACCTGGTGGGCAAAGTCATCACCTTCACTCTGCTGTACGGCTCCCTGTACAGCACTTACATTTGGACTGGTGAGCTGGTACAGTTACATGGGACACGGCTACACGGGACACGGCTACACGGGACACAGCTACACGGGACACAGCTACACGGGACACAGCTACACGGGACACAGCTACACGGGACACAGCTACACGGGACACAGCTACACGGGGCACAGCTACACGGGGCACAGCTACACGGGACACAGCTACACGGGACACAGCTACAGGGGACACAGCTACAGGGGACACAGCTACAGGGGACACAGCTACAGGGGACACAGCTACAGGGGACACAGCTACAGGGGACACAGCTACAGGGGACACAGCTACACGGGACACAGCTACACGGGACACAGCTACACGGGACACAGTTACACAGCACAGAGCTACAGGGGACACCGTTACACGGGACACCGTTACACGGGACACAGTTACACAGCACACAGCTACACGGGACACGGGACACAGCTACACGGGACACAGCTACACGGGACACAGCTACACGGGACACAGCTACACGGGACACAGTTACACGGGAAACAGTTACACAGCACAGAGCTACAGGGGACACCGTTACACGGGACACAGTTACACAGCACACAGCTACAGGGGACACGGCGACACGGGACACAGTTACACGGGACACAGTTACACGGGACACAGTTACACGGGACACAGTTACACGGGACACAGTTACACGGGACACAGCTATTTTGTATGTTGAAACGGGTTGTTAGCACGCTAATGTTTGAGCTTACACATGACTGTAACCTGTCTGGCCTCTGAATGTTTTGAAAAGTGCTTATAAGTAAGTGAGTAATACATTTTGACGTTGATTTTGATCAAGTTTCTTAAGCAATTTGATTTTATTGCATGGTTAAAAATTGGGTACAGCATGTCCTCTCGTCACCTAGGTCACCCTTGAAAAAGAGGTATCAATCTCAATGGTTTCTTACCCACTGAGATCGAGACATCTTCTAAATGTTAATAAATAAAATAAATAAAATGCTTGAATTCTACACCAAACCACATACTTTTACTGTCAGAAGAAGGGCTGTTGACCTCCTGATTAAAAAGCCCCAAGATGATCAAAGCAATAGAAAGATGACTAGCTGGATTATAATGTGATTCTTTGCAATTCCATTCATCTCTAACATATGGGACAATATGGTTTCAGGCCTGATCCCTCTGTGCCTGGCTCTCACAAGCAGAGATGATCTTCTGAGGCTCAGACCAGGGGTCTTCATGGTCCTCGGCTGGGGGTAAATCAACTATAATCACTGTACTCCAAATCTCTATGAAAATACAAACGTGATGGACGTGTTTGTTTGGCAGTGTACCCTTCTTGATGGTGGGATGTCTTCTGCTGGTTGGAGAAAGGACAGATTCCATAGACTCTGCCTTCTTCTATGGCAAAGCTCAGGTTAGTTGTATTTATAAACTCTTAAACTCAAATGTACTGTGCTGTGGGTAGATTAAACACATTTTTATTATTATTTTGTATTTATTTATTCAAGGATTGACCCATCTCTTTTTTGAGGGGGTCCTATAGTATTTTAGACCATTCATATATGTTCATTGTTATATCAATACCACATACAACACAAATATATAGTAGTATCAAGTATTAGCAGTATCATTGAAATGCATCTTAGATTGAGATGAGCTGAGAGGACAATCCTTAAAATCTCAATGTCTCATCTATTCAAAAGGTGACAGGACACATATACAATTTACTATAATATTGTTCCCTCATCAAAAACATTCCAGGATTTTTATTTTGCTTCATTAATGCTAGTTTCATTCATCTTGTTTTCGAGGTCCTCAAGTCTCACAAATATATTAACATTTCACAGTTTTAAGTCCATAATTTCTTACTTGACTCGCAAGCGCATTTCTGCCTCAAATCACGTTCATTACAACTGCTTGCTTATATTAGCATAACGGGGCAAGCTAGCTTTCATTTATTTTTGCCATGGTATTTCCCCCTGCTGCCAGTACATGGAGTGCTAACACCAATCCTGATGAGGGAACGCCTTACTGGTATAAAGTTATGTGTGTATACAATATTTTAAGCTAATAATAATTGCAATGGCAATGTAAAGGTCCTCAAGAGCATGTTAACAATACACATCATGCATAAGACTTAAATGTGTGTAAGTACGTGTATTCTTTTATGGCTACTCGGAAATGGAGCAAATTACTATATTGTTTTTTCTGTTGTGCCTAGAAAGCAATTTACAACCAGAATTTGAACAGTTTGACTTGGATATAAAATGTATACGTGACCAACACCTTAATTTTTAAACCCGTTGCGTAGAGAAGAGCCATGTAATCCCATAACATGCCTGAACTGTTGTTCTTTTGTAGATCATCTGTAGTGCAGTGGTACTTGCTGTCAGTCTGGTGCTGGGGGCGCTCTCTCTCATGGGTCTGAGCCAGGGCAGCCGGGAGCAGAGGGGGTACGAAGCCTTGAGTAGAGCTACAGTCACAGGCCTCACAGACGACCTGCAGCCCCCTGGTGGTGTGGAGGAGCAAGAACAACAACTGCCCCCCCTGCTTGTCACCTCACCCTCCGCCTTCAGCATTAACTCAGGTGCGCCACTGCTGGGTTTCTGATATCAAGGTGTACTTGTCAATTAAGTAAATGGGCAAATACAATATTAGCTATCTAACTGTAGAAACTGAAAGCCATGTTTTATGTGTTTAGTTATTTTATGTATTATGATCTTTTCATTTTTATTATGATCTTTTCATTTTTCAAGGCAGGCACTCTTAACTTAACTCTAAACATGTAGAATAGTAGAAAAAGCTTCAGTTGTAGTCATCTGGACTCTATAAAATAGACGTTTCGACTCTCATCCAAGAGTCATTGTCAATAACAGAATTTAGGTCGAGAACTCCGATATTAATACTGTTCTGTGGTAAGACCCGCCCATTGGGAGGAGCCTTCCTGAAGTAGAAAGAGTTGTTTGTTTCAACATAAACTCCCCCTTGTATCTACCGAGCTAGCCTATTCAGAATCTTAATGGGCTATTAGAAACCTCTTTGTCTTTGTGAGACCCTGGCTCAACCACCCTGAGTACCTGATTAGCATCTGAATGTCCATTACCTTTCCAGGGGTTCAGTATCCCATTATAAATAACAGGAAGATGAAACCTAAGCCCTCCATTTCTGTTTAAAGAAGGTCTTTCTTTTTTAACAAAAATAGCTTCCTTGACTCCTCTTTCAAACCATCTTTTCTCCCTGCTTAAAACCTTCACTTCACCGTCTTCAAACGAGTGATTAGAGGCTTCAAGATGGAGATGCACGGCACTCTGAGGTCCTGAACTAGTATTTCTTCTGTGCTGATAGAGCCTCTTGTGTAGAGGCTGTTTCGTCTCACCTATGTAACGTTCTTTACAACTTTCTTCACTGCATTGGATCGAATAAACTACATTGCTCTGTTTTTGAGTCGGCAACTTGTCCTTTGGGTGAACCAGTTTTTGTCTTAAAGTGTTTCCTGGTTTAAAATAAACAGGGACTTCGTGTTGTCTAAAAATTCTCTGCAGTTTTTCCGACAGGCCAGACACATAAGGGATAGAAACACCCTTCCTTCTCTGTTCAGTTTCCCTTTTGTCCTGCTTCTTGGTTCTCTTCACTCTGTTGAGAGCCCAAGCGGGGTAACCACAGGCTGAGAGGGCATTTCGGACATGTTTTTCCTCTTTCTTCTTGCCCTCTGAGCTGGTGGGCACACCTTGAGCTCTGTGTTGTAAGGTTCTGATCACCCCCAGCTTGTGCTGTAGTGGGTGGTTGGAACCAAAGAGCAGATACTGGTCCGTGTGTGTAGGTTTCCTATATACTTCTATTTGGAGTTTCCCGTCCTCTCCTCTGATCGTGGAACAATCAAGAAAGGCCAAGCGATTCTCCTTAGCGTCCTCTCTTGTAAACCTGATATGTGGGTCCACATCATTGATGTGATCAGAGAAGGTTTCCAGCTCTTGTTTCTTAATTGTTACAAAAGTATCATCGACATAGCGGAGCCACAGTTTTGGAGCTATGCCTGAGAATGAGGACAGTGCCTTCTTCTCAAAGTGCTCCATGTACAGGTTGGCCACTATGGGAGAGACGGGCGAGCCCATGGCACAGCCATGAATCTGTCTGTAAAATTGTCCCCGGAATTGAAAGTAAGTGGTGTTCAGACAGATGTCCAACAGTTTACATATGTGTTCAGGTGTCAGTTTGGTCCTTTCCTGTAGGGTGGTGTCTTCCTGCAGTCTGATCCTCACTGCTGCTACTGCATCAGTGGTCGGGATGCAGGTGAACAGGGACACAACATCATATGAAACCATGAGGTCATCTGGGTCCAGTTGGAGATGTTTCACTTTATCCACAAAGTTGTGCGTGTTTTCCACATGATGTTCCGAATTCCCCACAAGCGGAGCCAATATAGTTGTTAAATGCTTGGCCACATTGTAGGTGATGGAATCTGTGCTGCACACTATGGGTCTGAGCGGAACCTCCTTTTTGTGTATTTTTGGAAGGCCATAAATGCAAGGCATGGCTTCACCAGGATACAGTCTGTAGTACAGAGGCCGGTCTATCGCTTCCTCTTTTTCCAGCCTTTGTAAACAGTCTATCACTTTCTTCTTGTAGCCACTGGTCGGATCTCTTTTCAAGCGCTCGTATGTGGTCGTGTCCTCGAGGAGGGTGTGGACTTTGGCTTCGTAATCAGCTGCGTTGAGAATCACAGTGCAACGTCCCTTGTCTGCTGGGAGGATGTTGATGCTATGATCTTTTTCCAGTGCTGAAAGTGCTTTCCTCTCTTCAGCTGTGATATTTGAAGGCGGTGGTTTGGCACTCTTCAGGGTCGCTGTGACACGTAACCTCAGGTCTGTAGCCTCCGATTCAGTCATTTTGTTGTTCCTAATTGCAGTTTCAGTGGCTGTGATGTAGTCCTCTGTAGGGATGTGTTTAGAGGTGACAGAAAAGTTGAGCCCTTTAGAGAGCACCTCCTTTTCTGCCTGTGTCAGAACACGATCTGATAGGTTCTTAATCCAATTGTTTTTGCTGGTCGCTAATTTGTCTGTCTCAGTCCTAATGTCTAGCTCGACCTCACCTGCATTATTTTTGTTCAAAAGAATGTTGAACTTCTTGATTTGGCGTTCTTTGCTCTTCCTGTGCTGTGCTTCTTGTGTTGTCTGTGTAAAATCCAGCACTCTTTTGATAGCTTCTTCAGGGAGTATGCTGGTTAATTTCTCCTGTAAAGTTCCTGTTCTGGCTTTTCAATTTATCAATTCTGACGTTGTTTTCCTGGATCCTTTCACTGAGCATCTGCATAAGGCTCCTTCTCCAAATCTTCTCTGCTCTGTGTCCTCTGACCGGTGATTTGATCTGCAGGCACAACTTTGTGGATAAAGTGAAACATCTCCAACTGGACCCAGATGACCTCATGGTTTCATATGATGTGGTGTCCCTGTTCACCTGCATCCCAACCACTGATGCAGTAGCAGCAGTGAGGATCAGACTGCAGGAAGACACCACCCTACAGGAAAGGACCAAACTGACACCTGAACACATATGTAAACTGTTGGACATCTGTCTGAACACCACTTACTTTCAATTCCGGGGACAATTTTACAGACAGATTCATGGCTGTGCCATGGGCTCGCCCGTCTCTCCCATAGTGGCCAACCTGTACATGGAGCACTTTGAGAAGAAGGCACTGTCCTCATTCTCAGGCATAGCTCCAAAACTGTGGCTCCGCTATGTCGATGATACTTTTGTAACAATCAAGAAACAAGAGCTGGAAACCTTCTCTGATCACATCAATGCTGTGGACCCACATATTAGGTTTACAAGAGAAGACGCTAAGGAGAATCGCTTGGCCTTTCTTGATTGTTCCACGATCAGAGGAGAGGACGGGAAACTCCAAATAGAAGTATATAGGAAACCTACACACACGGACCAGTATCTGCTCTTTGGTTCCAACCACCCACTACAGCACAAGCTGGGGGTGATCAGAACCTTACAACACAGAGCTCAAGGTGTGCCCACCAGCTCAGAGGGCAAGAAGAAAGAGGAAAAACATGTCCGTAATGCCCTCTCAGCCTGTGGTTACCCCGCTTGGGCTCTCAACAGAGTGAAGAGAACCAAGAAGCAGGACAAAAGGGAAACTGAACAGAGAAGGAAGGGTGTTTCTATCCCTTATGTGTCTGGCCTGTCGGAAAAACTGCAGAGAATTTTTAGACAACACGAAGTCCCTGTTTATTTTAAACCAGGAAACACTTTAAGACAAAAACTGGTTCACCCAAAGGACAAGTTGCCGACTCAAAAACAGAGCAATGTAGTTTATTCGATCCAATGCAGTGAAGAAAGCTGTAAAGAACGTTACATAGGTGAGACAAAACAGCCTCTACACAAGAGGCTCTATCAGCACAGAAGAAATACAAGTTCAGGACCTCAGAGTGCCGTGCATCTCCATCTTGAAGCCTCTAATCACTCGTTTGAAGACGGTGAGGTGAAGGTTTTAAGCAGGGAGAAAAGATGGTTTGAAAGAGGAGTCAAGGAAGCTATTTTTGTTAAAAAAGAAAGACCTTCTTTAAACAGAAATGGAGGGCTTAGGTTTCATCTTCCTGTTATTTATAATGGGATACTGAACCCCTGGAAAGGTAATGGACATTCAGATGCTAATCAGGTACTCAGGGTGGTTGAGCCAGGGTCTCACAAAGACAAAGAGGTTTCTAATAGCCCATTAAGATTCTGAATAGGCTAGCTCGGTAGATACAAGGGGGAGTTTCTGTTGAAACAAACAACTCTTTCTACTTCAGGAAGGCTCCTCCCAATGGGCGGGTCTTACCACAGAACAGTATTAATATCGGAGTTCTCGACCTAAATTCTGTTATTGACAATGACTCTTGGATGAGAGTCGAAACGTCTATTTTTTCAAACTGAGTCCAGATGACTACAACTGAAGCTTTTTCTACTATGGAACACGCCTGGACGAATGAGGGATTACACCGACAAACTCTAAACATGTAGTCATTGATCATCTAAAATCTGCCCCATGTGAAATGAAGCATTCCCCAGGGAACAATTCTGGGGCCAATTATTTAAGTCTCAATGTGAACAGTCTGCCTGAAGTGTGTCCTGAAGTGGGCGTTGGAATGTACGCCATTCCACACATCGGCACTAAATTAACCCAAGAAGAAAGAGTCTGATTGGCTGAACAAATCATGCCTGATTTCTGCCTGCTTCTCTATTTGAAGGGTACATGCAGAAAACAAATTAAATGTAATTATGAAAGGTAAATTTAGCAAACATGTAGAACAAGAGAACTTTAAACTTTAAAAATAATCAATAACAGTAAATGCTAAAATAAATGTTGATTTGTTTTGTTTACTTTCAGACATGCATAATGGCTCTTCACATCAGTCCATACCTGATATGATCACCAGCACTCCAACAGAACATATCAACAACCTGGGTAATTGGTTAATTATTCATTGTTTTTGTGGTGTTTTTAATTATTTTAGAATTCAGAAAGCTGGGACATAAAACCCCTGCACTGGAAACAGTAGATGGATATATAATGTACTTTTGGCAGCAGAAAACAAAAGCTGTCAAAAATAAATGTATGATATAGACTGAGCCAACTATCAAGAACTGGGCTCATCATTTTACATAGTGCCCCTACAAAACTAGAAACAACGCTGAATATGTGTAACCGTAACTGACCAAGTAACTAAGCGTTACACAGCAAGTCCTTTCATTTTATGCTGGTCAACATGGCTGTAGTGGCGCAGTGGATAGGCATATACTCTCCAACCAAGTTTAAATACTGTCATCGTGCTACAGTTCTCTCTTTCCCTCTTCAGGCCACGATGGAGCCCAGTCGGACGGAGCGCCTCTGTCGGAGCAGCCCCTGAACCTACCTCCTCCCGGTCCTCCCCCAGATGAAAAGCAGACGGTCAGACATGTGCTGCTGTGTCTGCTGCTCAGCGTCAGTCTGTTAGCAGTAAGAACCACTTCACCTCTCATGTGATCATAGTCTCTCTACCACTCTTCTTCATGAGCCTAACTCCCATTGAAGGGTGTGTCCGTGTTCTTCCCTGTACGATAATGAAGGATCCACCCATACCACATGTGACTCTTCTGATGTCATGCCTCCTCCTGTGAGCTGTGCCAGGAGTAGAGTGTCTGCCTCTGATCAGCAGCTCACAGGTTCAAACCTCAGACGGGACATTTGATACACTGGGTACTTTTACTGCAGCTAGTTTTTAAAATGGAAAAAAAAAGGTTTAATTTTCGTAGCTTTTCACAAGTCTGATGCAGCAGGCGGGGAGGTGTGTAAAATGTTTTAACTGGTCCTTCCTTCAGCTACAACCCAAAGTCCACCAGCCTCCTCAGAGCTCTCCAGCTCCTCTTCGGTACCACCACCTGGGGCCTCTCTCCAGGTGGAAATATCATGAATAGAAAATAGATGTCATGTTAAATGTGTGTGCAGAACCTGTCGAGCTGCATGTGGTGGCTTTTGAACCAAGACCCCGGCCGACTGTACCTGGAGCTGCAGTTCTTCTGTGCTGTGGCCAACTATGGACAGGTATCAGTACTCTTTACATCTACTGTTCTACTGTTTCTACTGTATGTCTGAGAAACATCATATAGTTATTGCTATTTGTGTTTCAGGGTTTTCTGTCATTTGGAATCTTTGGCCTGGACAGACACCTCATCATTCTTCCATTCAAAAAGAGGTGCAATGTTAATTATCATCATTGTACATATTCATTTAGCTTCATTAGGTTTAAACATAGTTGGTCAATCTTTTAACCTATAACCTATAAATAAACCTATTGTGGCTACAACAAGACGTTCACTTTGAAGTGGATTGGGACAGTCTGAAAGTCTCTACACTGACTTAAGTTAAGATAAACTATTATTTCCAGAATGTGTGTGAAGACCCAAAATATTATATTTCTAGTGCATATTGCATCATGATCCAAACTCAATGATGTGTTAACATGTGGTGTAGAAGTGAAAATAAATGCAGGAAAAAGCTGATGCTATACACGTACTTGTCGTAGTTTCTTGTTTACTCCAACTTCAGCCACGTCTCACAGCACCACAAACTCTGAACTTTTTTGTGAATTGTTGAGATCAGCCCTTATGATTAAATGTATAAGTCACATAGGAAATAAAAGCGAAATCATAAGAAAAGAGAATTGTACAAAAGTGAACCTGAAGGGCCAGGGCCATTCAAAACGTGCCAATCGTCTTTGTAACTCAAAGAAAGCATGTACAGTACAATCATAACGTGTATTACTGAGTACATCCATCTTATTTGAAATAACTGTGTTTTATCGTCGTATCTGTGTTTTACTCGTCACTATAACCACTCACTGTTGTGTGTGCTGTAAACTGCTTCCCCATAACTCCCTGTTACAGTATGTGTTGTTTCTTCCAGGATGCTGGCCCTATGGCATGGTCAGGACAGCTCTGACCTGTCCTCTGCTGGTGTCTCGGAAGAGGTGCGGCTCACATGCACTCAGTTTGTGCGCTACCATAAAGAGCAGTGTGTGCAGGACCTAGTGCACACGCGCAGGTACACACCCACGCACACACGCACAACACATACACACGCACACGCACAACACATACACACGCACACGCACAACACATACACACGCACACGCACACGCACAACACACACACACGGACGCGCGCACACACACACACACGCACAACACACACCCACGCACAACACATACACACACACAACACACACACACCCACGCACAACACACACACACCCACGCACAACACATACACACACGCACAACACATACACACAACACACACACCCACACGCGAGCACGCACAACACATACACACACACACACACGCACACACACAACCACGCACAACACATACACACACACAAACACGCACAACACACACGCGCACAACACACACGCACAGGTACACACACGCACACAATGCGCACACACAGTACTCCTTTACTAAACCTCTTTGTTTGCAGCATGTGTGCGGTGCAGCCTGTAGTGCACAGCTCTGCTCTGGTTGGCCTGTTATACTTTGGTTCTTGTAGAAGTGTATTGCGGTCAACTCTTTATAAATACATTTGGCAATAAAGCTCTCATTTAGCATTAGCTCTCAAATACACAACATAGCATATGGAGCAGTGGTTCCCAAAGTGGGGGTTGTGAGATGATTTCAAGATTCAATTTGACTCATTTTTAAACAATGTATATTTTAATACATCACATTTTTGTGAGATAATCACGTGCATAATTTACGATATGAATTCATAACAGTTTTGAGTAAAACCACTTTTGTCATATAGGTATAATGATAACATTGCCTTGTAAAACATAAAAAAGCACAACAAAAACAAGAAAACAGTCAAACTGCAATATCTTGTACATTCATGATGAAGTATAGACCCTTTAAATGCTCTGTCAGAATGTTGAAAATGAAGTTGACCAAAACACATTTTTAATGATTAACTGACATCAGATCTTAATTATAATAATTCTAAAGCCTTTATAACAACCAATAATCAACAGTTTTCAAAGTCCAGAGTTTAAAGGTCAAGTAAAGGTCAAATAAAGGTTCATCAATTGGAAATGTATTTATACTTGGTCGCAATACAATAGTTTCTAACCTGCGCACGGTTTCACGCTTTTGAGTAACTCTCTGCTTCTTCTGGCTGGGCTCTTCCTTCTCTCCCTCCCTCCCTCCCTCCCTCCTCTCCTGCGCTGTTGCCCTCTAGTGGCTCTGGAGAGAGTGTGACCGCCGCTTCGACTGGTGAATCCTTCCTCTGATAATGACAGGTTTGTGAGCGCTCCAGAGGACACGGACACACCCCAAACCCACCCCCAGACTCACCCCCAGACTCGCCCCCAGAGTCACCCCCAGCCTGGCAGCGTGTTCCGGGGCAGCGACCTGGTGGAGTGGCTGGTGGAGCGGGGCCTGTGCACGGGGAGAGGAGACGCCCAGCTCTACGGAGGATGGTTGCAGCAGGGAGGAGTGATCGAGCATGCGACGGGACAGTTCGGCTTTAAGGACGAAGAGACGCTGTTGTACTATTTCACAGATCGGAGCCAAGAAGGGTCCGGAACGCAACAAGCTCAGGATGCATGAAGGAGCGGTGGAAAGGGCAAGATATTTGCATACGTTATGTTGGTGTAAACAAGTTGCTATGAAATCAGATATTTCATAATTGTATCCTTTGAACTTTAAAGGTAAAAGTGACAAGGTTTTAAAGGACACATATTATGCAAAATGTACTTTTTAACTGATATTAACTAGCTGTATTCGTCTGTTTACAAGGTCTTTTCCCTCTGAGATCTTCTGTGCTGTTTTTAAGCACATAAATCATCACCGGACAGACATTACCAGAAGCATTTTGGCCGATAATTTACGTCCATTAAAACTGCATGCTTAGAAGTCTGGAAAGCTAGTTTTCTTTAGCTCCCTTTTGTAATGCCCTCTGCTGCCAGTAGATGGAGCACTAACTCAATTACGTGGGAAATGCCTGGCTACAAACAGCCCTCATCACTTCATTAAATACATTTATGTAATGTTCCAAAACATGAGTTGCCAAAGCAGAGGTAGTTTTAAGCATGTTTAAAGGATAATAACAATACAAATAATGCATAATATTTGATCTTTACGACATTGGTTGGTAATTTAATATAAACCCAAGGATGCACTGTATAAACATTTGTTGTAAAAGCAGCTCTTGGTGTCAAAAAGAGACTGCGGTGTATTGTCTGCATCATTATAGGTTTTATCGCCTGGAAACCACGGCGTGCTGTTTGCATGCTAGTTGCTGTTAGCAGTAACATGAATGCAAAGCTCCACACTGGCCTCTGAAAGTTGTGAAAAATCCTTTGATAAAGGTAGTCATCACTGTGAATAATTAAGAGAGTTTTAAATGAGATAGTTCAGTTTTTCACATGTTTAAGACCGTAAAAGTTGCACCCTAATCCTTAAATGTGCTGTACGTGATTTTTACTGTCATGGGAAAAAACAAGTTCATTCCAATTCCTCACTTTGAGCGTCCTAATCGTTCACCACCATGAGCTAACAACAGATTTGACTTTTAATTGAGATTTTTAATACTAAAATAATACCTTGAAAAACCTGCATTCTTACTGTATGTAGATCTGACCTACGTGTCACAGTGGAAATACATGTGTTTAATGCCATTCTGAGGAACCTTCTAGGTAAAGCAGAGGCGTTTCCTTGTTTAGACAGGTAGCAGAAAAGTGACACAATGCTCCTTTAAACTGATTTGAACCCATTTTACACTCCTCAACCAACATCTCAAAAATATTAAATTATACTGTTTACAAAATATATCAATATTCCATCTTATTTGTAGCTGTGCCTTTTTGCCATACATTTTATTTTCTATAGTCCAAAAAATATCAAATGGTTAGAAATGTCATTATCATCGTTATTATATAATTTCATAATTATGTTTTTAAGCAACTTGGAATAAAACTGTTGAATACCACAACAAATAATATATCTAAAACAAGTATTTGCATAATCATGTAAGTCCAATGTAAGGTGGATTTCAAGTCTACCTGATCTGAGCCGAAATCATCTCATCTCCTGTCGACTGAAAAATCGCCGTATCCGTTCGCGAAAGCCAAATGTTTTATGCTGTGTAAATGTTTTTCAAAGGGTTTTGCACGGCGACGACTGCATGAAACACACACACAGACACACACACAGACACGCGCACACACACAGACACACACACTCAATGCTATTATGCAGCCTTCTCGTTTTGTTTTCCGCTTGTCTCTCTGTGAAGGAGTTCAGTTTGGTGGTAAATAAGCACAAGTGGCACAGTGGATGCATGTGCCTGACGACTCACTCCCAGATCATGTTGAAATGTGCTGTTTACTTCCATGTTCGCAGCACGGCACGAGTCAATACACTGTTTTTGTCAAACATTTAAAGGTGCACTGTGTAAAAAAGACTAACTGACAAAAAAACAACCAACCAACCTTTTTAGTTTGAGTTTTTGTTGTTTTAGTTGTGCAGAGAAGCACTTTGAAATATTCTTCTGAACCAGGGATGTCCAAATTAGAGTTGTCAAAAACTATCATCGAAACTAGAGACTCATTTCACAAAGTATTGATTAAAAAAATAGAAAGAAAATCATATCAACTGGACAAAATGTGACCTTTCCTGAACAGTGTGAGCTTTATCAGAAAATGTAAAAAGAACACATAGTAACATAATGAAAGTACTATTATTTTGTCGTTTTTTCTTTTTTAGACTAAATTGAAGTGTGGTGGCACTTTAAAAGCTCAAATAAAAGATTCCCGCATTGAGGACCAGTCTGTGGCCCTCCGACACGGCTTGGACCGAATTTAGAAGTCAGTAGAAAACTAGACTTTTGTTTTTTTTCTTATGGGCATTAATGGTTTTTGTTTCGTTTTTCTTTTCAAATTGTAGAGCTTTTTGTCCCTTCACGACTGCTGTAGATACATAAAGTCGATGGCATTATTTACGGCACAGTGCACCTTTAAAGCCCGTCTTCCACCTGTGATTTCTGTGCTGCTCATGCGTCTGAAGAGAACACTAGATACACAGGAAATCCCTTTATTCAGCCACTTTGAATGTGCTTATTTTTTGTCTTCCACTGATTGAAAAACGTGTTTACATTTATGTTGTACAGTTGGTTTTATTTGTGTTTCTCTTGTGAGCAGGAACTGGATGTGATGGTTTGTCTTATGTGGAGTGTGTGGATTTATTGTAAACCAATGAGGTCAGTTACTTTGTGACATACATAAAGACACAAATACAGTTTTGTCAGTTTGTTTGTGTAATGTTTGAATAAGAAATATACAATGTACACAGAACACAACAAAAACACTTGTTGAACTTAAATGACAAGACTATAATCCCATATAATACAGTATAATATACAGTGCTACATAAACATTGGATTCACTTAAACATTAGATTGAACGCTGCAGAATGTTCAAGATTTCAGCGCGTACACACAGTATAAGACATTAGGGACAAAACTGTCTCACTCGATAGACTCTGGCGTATATGATAAATCCAACAGAAACGTGCTAAACCCTGTATCTAATGTGAATTACCCATAAACAAATTCACCTCAGACCCTTGACACATTATGTAATAAACTTAATCCATAATTGTCTTTAGTCCTCTCTTTGCAGAGACATATTTCCCACCTCAAGAAGACACAAGCGTCTAACTTTGAACACAGTTAAGACTAGCCTTAGTTACAGACATTATACATGCTCTTGTAAGTGCTTCTACTGTTTAAGTGCTGATGTCGGGGTTTTTTAATTACGACTTTGTTTTGTTAAAGCAACTTTGCTTGTATACAAGTCTCTCCATGGCCTAGCACCAAAGTTCATCTGAGACTCTGAGGACCTCAGGGACTGGCCTCCTGCTGGTGCCTTTTTATGTGTTTTTAACGGTGTAAAGCACTTTGAATTACACTTTTGTACAAATTGTGCTCTACAAATAAAATTTGATTGAAAATTTGTGGTTAAAATTAGCAAAATGTTTGTTGAAATCTTAAATAGAATCATGTTCACTATGTTCTGGTGAAATGTGTATCTAACCTGCCACATGCACAGCTCTTATTAGTGTTGTTCACACAAACTCCTCTGCATGGCTCATCTTTTCTGATGATGCTGAGTCAGAGGTGGGAGCAGAACCATACATGGTGAGGGGCACTTTATTGTCTCCGGAGGAACATTTGTCCTCTGTATTTGACCCCTTCAATGTCCTTGGGGCACACTGTCAGGAGCAGTGGGGTCACAGTCCCGGGATCAGATCCAGATCTAGGCCTGGTCAGGACCTCCCCTGGGGGATTTACCTCTGGGACATGGTTTGGGTTGATGGGTTCTATTTCATCGGCGGTGCAGGGATATGTATAGAACCGTAGATACATTTCAAACTCCAGTTTCTCCTTCTTGAGTAAACTATTGCACAGTGTAACCATTTTTTTATTTGAGTAAAAGTTGTGTTATTATTCACTATTTCAAACCATTTGAACATTTGTGTTTTTTGCACCGCTCCTTCAGAAATGATTTATTTTTTTCAATTTTTTAAGTCTATTCTTTGAAAATACTAGACTTTATTTAACTTTTTGTCCTTCTAATTACATGAACTTCAAATTATAAATAATCAATACAAATACATCAATACAAATACTTGAATAGTGGTTTTCCCAAATACGTAGTCCTAGTTGAGAAATAAGATAAGCCTTGAGTAATATTCTTTTGAAGTAGGTGTACTCTTACTTTTGTGTCCACCTCTGGCTGTTACTGTTCTGTTCTGTAAAGTAAGACATGTTTTTGGAGAGTTTAGTTGTGCACATTTCTCAGCCTGTCTTCAGTCCAGGACCGGTCAGACATGTGCAGCATTCAGGGACAGGAAAGCTCGCCTCGGATTTGTAAAACGTCACTCCCATAAAAGTATTAAGACATGAAAGCACATTTTAAACACACACATAACAGAAGAGTAGAAAGACATTAAGCAATCTCTCTATCAAAAAGCAGCATAAGAATTAAGAGCTCATAGTTGTGATTTACCAAAATAAGGCACTTTACGTTGGCTCGATATGGCACAGTCCACACATTATGCACGTGTTTAGTCAAGAGTACGACATGTATGAATAAATGTAAATATAATTACATTCTATTCCATTTTTGGCCTCAAATTATTATTTCAATTCAACAAAATGGAATTTGTACCCACAAATGAGCCATATACAGTACCTAATGAGTTCTCACAAATGAGTATATTTGCACAATTGTAAGCCCAATATATTGTAATATCTACTGGGCAAAATCTACTTGCGTGTGCAATACATATAATATGACAGATATATGTTTGATTTGTTGCTTGTATTCTCTAATTAAAATGTTTTAGTGGCCCATGAAACCTGAAGGTGGCAGGAGCCTGACAAGCTGCTGTAAAACCCTCATAAAGAAGAAGGGAATTATCTTCCTATTTCTATTTAGTTTTGTTTTTAGGCTTGAAAAGAGGACATTGTTTAAACTCTTCATTTGCATGAATAAACATTCATCTGATAAATGACCTGTTTTGTTCAATTGGGGCCATTCCCTTAATTGGTGGGAACAATTTGGTAAATTTATACATAGGATTTTGCTAATTCATGGACAATATTTGGCTAAATCATAGGAACAATTTAGTATACAAAGTTTCAGTTAGCTTATTTGTGAATAGTAATTCCATTTTGTCAGAAAAATATATCTTTATATGTATGTATGTTTTATATGTTTTTATAAGTATGTCATCGGCGGGGCTGGGAAACAAATAAGGTGATCGTGGGTTTGATTCCCAGGCCACACCAACATCACATGATCTCTGGGCGGAGTCTGCGCATGTTTTAGGCAAAATGACCAGGCCGAATGAACGTGAGAGTGAATGTTTGTCTGTGTGTGTCTCTGTCTCTGTGTTGACCCTACGACGAGTTGGCCCCTGTCCAGGGTGTGCCCCGCTTAAGGCCCAAAGTCACTGGGACAGGCTCCAGTCCAGGCTCCATGCTTCTACATCGAAGTATGTGGTTTCAACATGTGTGTATTTCTCTTTCTGGATATTACTATTAAAGTAGTGCCTTGTCGAGTAATATTCTAGTTCATTCTAGTCTGTAAACCTTTCCAAAGTGACCCATGGGTTTAACCAGAGTAGAGACACGTTCTCCTATTGTCCTCTGGGACCCTCCTGACTTCTGGGGCCCTCCTCCTGACAGTCACCGTCTCTTACGCTCCCTGTGTGTCACCTCGTGTCTCTCGTCCCTGGTGCTGTCCCCGTTACAGTCCAGGTCGTCCACCTTCAGATGGCCCCTGCTGTACTGCTTGATGAGGGCCCCTGGGAGCAAGGCCATCAGGGCTATGGCCAGCAGCTGAGCCAGAGTGCTCCAGGAGAAGATGTCGTCCATGGAGGAGATCTGGGACAGGATGGAGCCGGTCCTCACACAGATGAAGTTATACGGGATCAGGCCTGGAGCACACAGTGTCATGTCACGTTTACAAGCACAGAGAGGTCTGAGGGCCATTAACAACCAAACTCTATTTGTCTTTGCCCATAGACTCTATCAATATTTAGATAATCCAAACAGGAAGTGAGCCTGAGCACGTATCGGCTGCTTCAGGTCTGGCTCCCACTCACTTCCTCTGTAACTGCTGCTGTCACGCTCAACATTCAGGACTTATTGTCTTAAATCAAGATATGGACAATAATGACTGAGCGATCAGATGCATTCTTTCACTTTTCTTTTTGATTGACAGCTCGCACGACTTGTTGCTAAGCACCCACCCTGTGGAAACCATGCTCCTGATTGGTTGTTAAGAAATGTGTTCTCGGATTTCCAAAAACAGAACTCTGTTCCATGTGGGCTCTGTGCAGTTCAACACTCCCGTTCTCCGCTCTCTTCACTGGCTCCCCATCAAGCAGCGCATAAACTTTAAAATACTCCTCCTCACCTTCAAAGCTCTTCACCACCTTGCCCCCCCCTACCTGTCTGACCTCCTCATCCCCCACCGCCCCACCCGAGCTCTCCGATCCTCCTCCTCTCTCACCCTGACTGCACCAACATCCCGACTCAAAACTTTTGGCGACAGAGCATTCTCCCGAACAGCACCCCGACTCTGGAACTCCCTCCCCCAACCTGTCCGCCACTCTCCCTCACTCACAACATTCAAATCCCGCCTCAAAACATACCTCTTCACCCAAGCCTATGACCTCCCCTACCCCTAGCCTCCTCTACCCCATTGCCTACACTTCTACCCCCTGTTACATCCCCATCTTTTTCTCTCTACTTCTTCTGTCTTGTTCATTTTATCTGTATATTAATGTGTATTGTACGTGTTGTCCCCCCTGTCTGTAAATACCCCCCCTTTTTTTATTATGTTCAGCGTCTTTGGGTCACTGAAAAGCGCTATATAAATAAAAGTTATTATTATTATTATTATTTTCTCCTCAACTCTTTCTCTGTGGGTTTTTCCTGAATCACACTCATCTCAATTTCCTGACGGATCAGGCAGTGGACAGCAAACTGTGGGTGGATTTTAGAAAGATCGATGAGGAAAAATATATGCATTTTTATGGGATGTGTTTGATGATATAAATTGAATTTGCAACATACTGTTTGAATTATTCACTGCAAACCAAACTCAATGGCGATCACGTATGTGAGGAGCTCACCAATGAAGACAGAGGAGAAGAAGATGGACATGGGAACGCTGAGCACTGGACATGTGATGTTCAGGAACCAGTTTGGAGTCATAGGGAAGAAACGCAGGAAGAGCAGGAAGAAGAAGAGGCTGCTGCGGTTCTCCTCCACCTGACAACCACACCAGCATGGAGCAGAGGAGCAGAGGAGCAGAGGAGCAGAGGAGCAGAGGAGCGGAGGAGCAGAGGAGAAGAGCAGAGGAGCAGAGGAGCGGAGGAGCAGAGGAGCAGAGGAGCGGAGGAGCAGAGGAGAAGAGCAGAGGAGCAGAGGAGCGGAGGAGCAGAGGAGCAGAGGAGCAGAGGAGAAGAGGAGCAGAGGAGCAGAGGAGAAGAAGAGCAGAGGAGCAGAGGAGCAGAGGAGCAGAGGAGAAGAGGAGAAGAGCAGAGGAGCAGAGGAGCAGAGGAGCGGAGGAGCGGAGGAGCAGAGGAGCAGAGGAGCAGAGGAGCAGAAGAGCAGAGGAGCAGAGGAGAAGAAGAGCAGAGGAGCAGAGGAGCAGAGGAGCAGAGGAGCAGAGGAGAAGAGGAGCAGAGGAGCAGAGGAGCAGAGGAGAAGAAGAGCAGAGGAGCAGAGGAGCAGAGGAGAAGAGGAGCAGAGGAGCAGAGGAGAAGAGGAGCAGAGGAGCAGAGGAGCAGAGGAGAAGAAGAGCAGAGGAGCAGAGGAGCAGAGGACAGAGGAGCAGAGGAGCAGAGGAGAAGAGGAGCAGAGGAGCAGAGGAGCAGAGGAGCAGAGGAGAAGAGGAGCAGAGGAGCAGAGGAGAAGAGGAGCAGAGGAGCAGAGGAGCAGAGGAGAAGAAGAGCAGAGGAGCAGAGGAGCAGAGGAGTAGAAGAGCAGAGGAGCAGAGGACAGAGGAGCAGAGGAGCAGAGGAGAAGAAGAGCAGAGGAGCAGAGGAGCAGAGGAGCAGAGGAGCAGAGGAGCAGAGGAGAAGAGGAGCAGAGGGCACAGGAGCAGAGGAGGAGAGGAGACGAGGAGACGAGGGGACGAGGAGAGGAGGAGAGGAGGAGACGAGGAGAGGAGGAGAGGAGGAGAGGAGGAGAGGAGGAGATGAGGAGAGGAGGAGACGAGGAGAGGAGTGTCAGGTATAGACTAGAAGATGAGCTCAAACCCTTGAAAGCTTCGTACCTTCTTCTGGAGCAGAGTCACTTTGTCGGGGAAGAACTGCACCACGTAGTGTTTCCCGAAGGTGGCAGAGAGCAGGAAGCAGAAGGTGGAGCCGATGGTGGTGAGCAGACAGGCCAGGAGCAGACCCTCCCACGGCCCAAAGATGGCCCCCGCTAACATGTTCTGCATCACACACAATACAGTATGCATTGAAAAGGTACACTCTGCATGCAAAATGTACACGCAATAATATATTTACAACAAAAACTTCTCTCAATAATGACAATAATAATGAAAAACATAATATAAATAATAATAATAATTAATAAATATAGCCGCAAGCGGCAATGATCGGCCCTCGCCACGCCGCCGCCACACCGCAAGAGGAGGGGGCACTAATGCGCCCCAATTGTCCTTTTAGTACGCCTACTGCTGAATCTGTGACGCTGTCACATCTTCTCCCCTTTGTTTTACCATCAAAAAGCAATTTTATTTTGAATTCTTGGCAAAATGTGCAGCTTTGCCGCACAGACACCGTGATCTTAGAATAAAAATGTGGATAACTTTTGATGGTCCACCCCTGAAGATGAGTCTCACCAAATTTCACGTTGATAGGGCCGACGCCCTAAGAGGAGTTTGTGAAAGTCTAAAGTGTAAACACGTTCTGGCGATTTCCCCATTGGAATAACATGGAAGGTTTTGGTCATCGCTACGGCAACGCCATAACAATTATGACATGGGTCTCATTGACTTTTTTGATGGGGATGCCAAAATTGAATTTTGTGTCAAATTTCAGATAATTTCGCAAAACTGAACATTTAACCTCCATATAAAATCTGTAGGGGGCGCTGTGGCTCCAAATTAATTTATTTCACTTCAAGTAGGTTTAGGGCAAAGAGTTTAACAACTGATTCTAATTTGACGCAATTCGGACTTTATCGGCGCAAACGGCAGAAATGTTAAATTTGGGAGATTTCTGAAATTCTAGCTACAGTTTGCGGCTTCGCCGCACAGAGACCGTGACAGGTATCAATGTAATTTGGATAACTTTTGATGTCCCACTCCTCAGTAGCATTTTCACCAAATTTCAGCTTTTTAGGGCCACCGCCCTGGGAGGAGTTCGTAAAAGTACGACGTTTGGAAAAACTCATGCTTAGCCATTTTTGAACCAATATGGCCGACATTTGGTTGGGCGGACGGCGTTGCCGTAATAATATTTTTTACTTCTCTTGTCACCATATACCTCTGCGCCAAATTTCATAATTCTACGATCAGATTTTTTTTGAGTCATTTCCCATCTCTCAATGCATTTTTGGTACATTTGGGGGCGCTGACGCGCCAATTTTTTTAATTTTAGAAAAGGGAAATAGCCAGAATGTAGAGAGGCACGATTTTTAGAGGTGTGCTAATTTTTGTGACTTTTCGTCAATGTTCACTGGGTGAAAAATAGGGGGGTTGGTCCCGAGAAGAAGAAGAAAGAAGAAAGAAGAAAGAAGAAAGAAGAAAGAAGAAAGAAGAAAGAAGAAAGAAGAAAGAAAGAATAATATTCCGATGCGAAAACAATGTTTCCCATTTTTCAAATATCATAAACTATACATTTTCGAAAAGCGCTCGCGCTTTCCTACCTCATGGTGTGGGTCCCTGGTCACTGACGGGTACTTTCGTTAATTTTGAGTGGGCTCCGCCCACTTTGTGTTTTTGGCCCTCTATACAGTAATAATGTTCAATTTTTGCATTACATGCTTATATGCACGGAACATGCAAGAGATGGGGAACGTATTCGTGAGCTACTTACGGCAAATGAGTGCTTTATATGGGACCCAATGTAAAGTGCTCGTTTAGTGCGCACTTTCGCAGCCGTGCTTCGCACGGCTTTACGAGATTAATAGGCCTCTCGCCAGCTTGTGGCGCTCGGGCCTAATAAAATAGAAACGAGAACACCTTCATCGTGTGTTAAAAGGTCAGATAAATGTGTGTTTTAAACGGTGTCTCTGATGCTGAGGGCAGCAGACAGAGCATTCAGCAGAGGAACATCTTTATTTAGGCTTGGAACCTTCAGAACCAAACAGACCCAAACTGTTTGTTATTGAGGTTATGACAGTGGAGGATTATTCCACGTGCGGTAAAATGATCTGCTCATGGAATTCACCAGGGCAAACAAACATTGGCCTGAACTATGGCCCTGGGATCGGATAACACTATCAGAGTGATCTAAGTCTGGTTCATGATGAGGCTAAACTTCTCTCTGAGGCTCCATGAGTGACATGCAGTGAGGGTCTGACCAGGAAGGAGGAGCCTGGGATGGCAAAGGACTGTTTGTAGAGGTACGCGGAGCAGAAGAGCAGCACCACGTAGCTATAGTGCTCTCTCTTATACAGCTTCAACATGTTCGCCAGCTCCTTCAGCTCATCCAGGTCCGACGGGAACTTCAGCCTGTGACACACACCAGCACCAACATGTCAAACATACGCACATTTGTATTAGCATAGCACCTCATAGCATCACTGCCATACTTTTGAGGCCAAATGGAGTTTTGAAATTTGACTCCCTTGACTAGAGATTGAGCCATATGTATTTTCGTCTTTACTTTAAGAAGTTTATCGGTCAAAACAAAACACATCAATACGGCAAAAAGTGTAAGTATCGGCCTCTGTCGTTGGTTCCACTCTGGGCCGATCCCAACAATTTTTAAAGCCAAAAGACACAAACACTAGGTCTTCATCTTGATTGTGCACCATGGAAACACATCCCCACTTCAAAGATCCTAGATCAGGCTATTTTTCCTGTTTCGTAGTCTACCCTAAGGGTATATTTGATAATAATAAGTGTTGTGCAACACCCATAACATAATAGTTATGAAATATCACCCAGACCTTGGACCCGCTCACAAACCCGGAAAAGCCCACGGCTTGGTTTGAGATTCGCCCCCACCTTTGCGAAGAGCGATCTGCCTCCCCCGCCCACCCCGTGATGTAGTCTCAGCGAGAGCGTGCGACCCCGCCCACCCCGTGATGTAGTCTCAGCGAGAGCGTGCGACCCCGCCCACCCCGTGATGTAGTCTCAGCGAGAGCGTGTGTCCCCCCCCACCTCGTGACATAGTCTCAGTGAGAGGGCGTGTCCCATGCCCACCCTGTGACGTAGTCTCAGCGAGAGCGTGCGACCCCGCCCAACCCGTGACGTAGTCTCAGCGAGAGCGTGTGTCCCCCCCCACCTCGTGACATAGTCTCAGTGAGAGGGCGTGTCCCATGCTTCACCGGTAAACAGCGCAAAGGCTCTGCATCTTTCCTCCAGCGCAGAGGACTGGCCCCGGCGCTCTCTTCGGGTCCTCTCCCGCCTCCCGCCGTGCTTTACCCCGCGCTCATCGTGCCGCCTGACCCCGGGAATACTTTACTTTTCGCCCGTGACTTTGGGATATACCTCGCGCCTCGCCGACACTTCCGCAGCGTCTGTGGATTCTAGCGCCGGTGAGAAAGTCATGTGGTGGTTATGCCGCGTTGCAGTGAGTAGGCCCCGTCCATCTGTTCATCCAAGGAAAAGGATATAGACTGTACTCTCGTTAAAAACTGCAGGAACCAATCAAAAAACCACTTGGGGCACATATATGAGGCACCAAAAGCTCTGAAAAGTCCATTTTGAATGAGCTGCAGAGCTGTTAGGAGTCTAATATCAGGAGGTCACGCTCACTTCAGATCCACAGAGTGATTATATTACTTTATTACAAGTTACAAAGCCGAGTGAGTAACCGTTCATTTCACAATGTTTATCGTCATTTACCGTACAAACGCTTCGACGCGCGGCTAATCGGGCGACGTTACATTTGACTCCCAAAGGTGTTTTCCTAAGCGTATCTGAAGAAAGTGATTTGATATGTTTGGCAGACACTTAAAAATAACAGGAAAACCAAAACCACGTCTCAGACATACTGTACATCCATTCTCCCTCACGCTGAAACTCAAGAGGACCCTGCTTTTCTACCCCTCAGCATTCCGCCGTTTCATTGGCCGACAAACAACCGCGCCGCGCTCTCTTTTTGGTGGGCCGGCGAAGGGGCTGTTTGTGGACACTGGACACTGGCGTGATCGCGGGTAAAATGTGTGGCGGTGTACACTATTTGGATGTACGTAAATAGCGCCACCCCCAGAGGAAACATGATGTCACACGCCGCTCACACGAGACGGTCAAGATGCACCGCGAGGCTTCTGAGAACACTCTGCTGCTTCACGAGGATCAGGTTTAATGTCAGATTCTGCTACGGGGTTATTAATAAGAAATACCCAGACTGTGGCAAACTTAGATTCAAAATATAAAATCAGTCAGTGAGTCGCGAGAGAGCGTTAGCATTAGCTTAAAGTTAGACTACTGTAAACAAGAGCCAAAGTCAGTGTCATTTTCACAATAGTTTTGATTTGACAAATAATAAAGCCTGAGAACACATTTATTTGGTTGATTTTTGTTTAAACTGTCAGAAAAAATTGTCAGTTGTGTTTAAATGATGTGCGTTCAGGATTAGCAAAAAACGGCGAACGGCGGTGAGGGTTCCGGTTTAACCCTGTTGGTCTGTAGAGGCTGCTGGGTGTTTTTCTACGCTCTCATTGGACACTTCTGCCTTCATTGATCATCAAGACGAGGCACACCAAAACGCAAACGAGCCTATTGTCTCTGCATTTTGGACAGGATGTCACTTATTGATGACATCAGCTCTAACTTTGATTTTTCAGCTTTTATTCACAAACTGCAACTTGACTGTTTGCACGTTTGATTAAATCTGTCACAATTCTTTGCGCTAAAAAACTAAAACTGTGTCTTATTTTGTGTAGTTCTGTTGATATTTGAGCTGGAGATGTCTGGACAGTTGACATCTATGACGTCAGATGTAAAGGTTTGAGCAGTAAACACGCTCCAGTAACAGTTTCCTGAGCTCGTACACGTGACAAGGACATGAAAGTCACAGTGTTTTATCATTTATATCAATCACGTCATGAGAAGCAGTGACAGCTTTTGACAAGTGTGAATGAAAAGTGTGTGTGAGCGCTCAAAGGGACTGGATCAGCGTTATTCTACCAGCCTCACACACTCACATTCACACACGCATACACGCACGCACACACACACACACAAGCACACGTGACGCACATGCAAACGCACACACACAGACACGCACCCACGCACACACACACACACACACATTCACACACGCACACACACTCACACACACGCACAAGCACACGTGACGCACATGCAAACGCACACACACAGACACGCACCCACGCACCCACGCACACACACACACACACACATTCACACACGCACACACACTCACACACACGCACAAGCACACGTGACGCACATGCAAACGCACACACACAGACACGCACGCACGCACAGACACACACACACACACACACGCACACACGCACACGCACATTCACACACACACACAAGCACACGTGACGCACATGCAAACGCACACACACAGACACGCACCCACGCACACACACACACACGCACACACACTCACACACACGCACAAGCACACGTGACGCACATGCAAACGCACACACACAGACACGCATGCACGCACAGACACACACACACACACGCACACGCACACACACACACACATGCACACATTCACACACGCACACACGCACACACACACACATGCACACATTCACACACGCATACACGCACACACACACGCACACACAAACACATGCACACATTCACACACGCACACACGCATACACGCACACACACACATTCACACACACGCACAAGCACACGTGACGCACATGCAAACGCACACACACAGACACGCACGCACGCACAGACACACACACACACACACACGCACACACGCACACGCACATTCACACACGCACACACGCACACACACACGCACGCACAGACACACACACACACACGCACACGCACACACACACATTCACACACGCACACACGCACACACACACACATTCACACACGCATACACGCACACACACACGCACACACAAACACATGCACACATTCACACACACGCACACACACACACACACACACGCACACATTCACACACACGCACAAGCACACGTGACGCACATGCAAACGCACACACACAGACACGCACGCACGCACAGACACACACACACACACACACACGCACGCACACACGCACACACACACACACACGCACACACACACACACTTTCAGTTTCCTTTGCAAACATAATGGTTTTCACAAAAACACAACAGTATTCTCATTAATGGTCTAAATTAAAGCAATAATTAAATGATCACTGAGGATTCTGGATTGAGAGTCAAATCTCCAAAAGAGAGACATTGAAATGTGTGCCAGTGCAGCAGAGTCTGTGGGCTTCTGCTTCCTGTTTATTGGTGATATTTTGAGGAGTTTCTCCCATTCCAAAGATATAATATTGAGTTTTGAATAGTTGCTTTGGACTCCCTGTAAGAACTGTTTCCTCTTCTGTGAGCAGCACATCTTTGAGGAGAGGTCAAGATCCTCTAGAACACATCACACATGGTCCCAGAATTCATCTGGCTCCCATTTGGACGTCTTCTGATATGTCCAGGCTGAGAGGAGGAACAACACCTTTGTCCTGAGGGCTGTTACTCTCCTCCATCACACTTCCCTGACACATGACTGTGACTCTTCCTTCCGGCTGTAGTGAGTGAATAATGACATATCACTATTATTATTATTATTACTACTTATCTATCCTTCCTCTTGTTCACGTCTGCATCAAGAGCACTCAATGTGCTTCAGTCGCCCAGTAGTGGATGAATAAAGTGATTGATTGACTAATGACCAGGTGCTAGATCTCCATGGAGACGCAGCAGTAGCTGCAGTGGAGTATGAGCTGTCTGTGTGACATGACGGACTCGGGGAAGTTGACTTGCTCAGAACATATCACGTTTCTTACAAGACTTTTGAGGGACTTTCTTGGGAGTCTAAACTGGTGTGAGTGGCACTGGTAAACAGAAAGACCAGTATTCTTATTTTTGTGAGTTTAATATCTAAACTACAATAGCTACAGAATAATCTATTCATTCTTTAAAAGCACAGTTACTTTATGGTCCATGGAAATAAAGTGAAACTAAACTTCTGAACATTATTCGTGGAGATAGATGTGTTTAATGCCATACTGTGGAATAAGCTAAATAAGCTAAATATAGCTAAAGGAAAAGGAACAAAACGTGCATGGAAACAAGCAGAAGGAGGCTCCTCCTCCAGGCCAAGTACGAGTCAGGTTTGTGGAGGCAAGCCTGCTCACAGTAAGAACATGGTATTTTCTCAACATAATTTTATTTCAATAAAACCATAAAAAATAAATTATATATATATATATATATATATATATATATATATATATATATATATATATATACTATATAACATATCCCATATCCTAAAGTTGACATAACTGTCTTTATTTTGTAGTTACAACATGATAACATTATAGTTCATACATGAACTTGCTCTGTGTCCCTTCAGTCCTACCTGTACTCCTGCGGCTCCTGCGGCTCCTGCGGCTCCTGCGGCGCCTCTGGCCCCTGCAGCTCGGCCCCGGGCGCACTCGGCCTCACTCCCCGGGGAAGGTGCGAGGACAGCAGGTACAGGTAGACGCTCGCAGACGCCACAATGACCGCGAGTCCCACCAAAGAGCGCATGTCTCCGCGTGCGTAAGTTTCCCCGCTGTTCGCTCGGACTGGTCCTGCAATAATCCTGACATCAACTGACTTAAAGCCTCGGGAAAAGCCCCAGAACACGAGGAGAAGGGAAAGTGAACGTGTTGCTGCTCCGTTGGACGACACCGGGCGGGCGGGCGCACGCGGTGTCACTTACCGGTCTGCGGGCTCCTCATGACGGCTCACATTCTCCAGGGCTCGGGTTCAGCAGGAGTCACATGGCAGCACTTTCCTCACCTCTCCATTTGTTCCAATCAGTCACTAAAGACCTGAGCCGAACGAGCCAAAAGTATGGACAACACGCAGGCTCCATGTGTGCGCGAGGGATATAGCAGTGTGTGTATTTGTATTCAGGCAGTAACAGTAACGGGAGTGTGTAGAAGTAACGCAGTATTTGGATATGCAGTAACACCAAGCAACCAGCAGATGGAGCTGTGGCACAACAGTCGGTAACGCAAAGTGCCTTGGATTTTATTAGTTTTGTATTAGAGCCAAAACAGTCAATATTATGCTAATCATTCATTGTGTATACTATATACTATACTTGATAATTATCTTTAATTCTCTTTAATCGTCCTCATGAAGAAAATACAACACAATAGGCCTAAACATAAGGTTAGACTTATTGGAAAGTAAGTAAAAGTACTGTTCTTAAGTACATTACAGTATTGAAGTACCTGTACTTGTTTTTAGAGTTTTTTAGATTTTTACAGGATATACTTTAACCTCACTACTTTTAAGAGCAGGTATGTGTACTTTTTACTGCACTACATTACCTGTACCTTTACTTGAGTACACATTTTCAGTTGCTCTTTACACCAGTGGAATAATAAAAAGAAGAAAAATAATAAATAATAATAATAAAAAGGAAAAGGCCTCAGCAAACACTTTATTGTACATTTAGTTCCCATACAGCAGGGGCGTCATTCGGCCTGTTCAGTTCTGTTCAGTTCAGTTCTGTTCAGTTCTGTTCAGTTCTGTTCAGTTCTGTTCAGTTCTGTTCAGTTCTGTGCACCTGGAGGAGGAGTTGCACCTGCAACAGAAAACACGAGCTACAGAACAACTTCACATCGTGTTCTTCTTACACCATCATAAAATATACAAACAGTGACTGCACACTTCCAGTTCTAGACGTGCATTTCATTTCCTATTATTTTATTCCATAGAATCCTCAAGCTTTCATACCTTGAGATTTTTTTTTTTTTAGTTAAATATTTATTTTAGAAACTTTATAATCCACTAAGTAATCCATTTTTTTCGTTGCTGATTTAGCCTATACATTTTAAAAGTGTTTTGGACATTAGTTACCACATAGGGGATTAGGCTCTGGTGTATTTTGACAGTTAATATTTGATATGTTTTTAAAGTCCATGGGACTTTAATGGGCGTAGTATGTGTTTGTGTGTATGTGCCAGAGACAACTTAACATTTTAGGCTCTTTATACTTTGATTTACATGTGTGCAAAAATAATCACTTATCCAAACTACTACTATTTAATCTGTTTTTTTTTACCTCTGCGTAGTATTATGTATTCATCATTTCTGGCTTCCACAGCATCGTCGAAAATCTCTATCAGAGCCTCATCTTCAGGGACCACTAAAGAAAAAAAGCCAAAATACATTTCAAATCACTGGCATGTATTGACTTAGCATGTATTGACTTGGCATGTATTGATATGTATTGATTCTTGGACAGTGCCACAAGTATGTTTACACCAGCCACAACTTCAATGTATGAACTTTGATATTTTGAGTCATAAGGTAAAACACAAGAAAAAGTTAATATAGGTTTTAACATGGGCCTACAGAAAGGTGTATAGTGAAAGTAAAACTTAAAGGTGCACTCGGTCACTTTTCTGATCCATGGAGATGTTTTTGCTTTGACCAGAAAAGTGACATAGTGCACCTTTAAGTGTACTTTTAACTATTGGATAAAACAACAAAACAACTAACAACAAACAACTAAGTATGAAACAGAATCGGTCAAAAGACTGGCGTAACGATATGTTACTAGCCAAAATGCTATAAACACAACCAATTATCACTAATGTAAAGTAAAAGTGAAAATAATGAACCACTTTTTTACCTGGGTTATTTCCATTCATCATTGTGTCTGCTGTGATACAGACCGCCAAAACAGTTAGCATGAGCAGGCTAACAAGTTGTAGCTTCATGGTCCTGTCGAATCAGAGCAATCCTCCAAAGTAAGCTAGCATGAACGTAGCTCAACGCATTAAAGAAAGAAGAACTTTAAAGAGGATGAAAATGAACCTGCTCGACCAGAGTGCGTCACAAGCGCGTCACAAAAATGAAGGCATCTGAACAATCTGGTTTGGAGGACAAAGGCTGTGGCTGTCTGACAGTGACCTTAGCCTACATTAGCCTACATCTAAGGGTGAACTGACCCTGGACAATACGGCCTCCCAGCTCAAGTACAAGAAAGAAAGGTATGGAGCCAAAACAGGTCCATAATCTTTGAAATTGAAAAAAAGTGAAAGTAGGAAAGCAAGTTTTAGAGTTAGTGTGAAACATAATGAATAGATTTTCTGACAGTGTCAGTGCAATTGCTGACAGTGCAGGGCGTGGCACTCTAAACAAGAGGTGTGATCACTCTGAAATATGAGGTGGAGTGAAGCGAACTGAGGGGATGGTGTGGTGCATTCTGGGTAAGGCCTAAGTAAGGCCTAGAACTAATAAACATCTGTAGTGGACTGAAAAACACAACACGACCAAGACATTTCCTGGGTCGTGTAACTATCCCCACACGGACAAGATAATCATAATGAAATAATAATAATAAATATTTTATTTATATAGCGCTTTTCAGGGACCCAAAGACGCTGAACATAATAAAAAAGAAAAGGGGGGGTATTTACAGACAGGGGGCGACAGCACGTACAATACACAATAATATACAGATCAAATAAACAAGACAGGAGAGGTAGAAAGAAAATTATGGGGATGTAGCGGGGGGTAGGAGTGTAGACAGTGGGGTAGAGGAGGCTTGGGGAGGGGGAGGTCATAGGCTTGGGTGAAGAGGTATGTTTTGAGGCGGGATTTGAATGTTGTGAGTGAGGGAGAGTGGCGGACAGGTTGGGGGAGGGAGTTCCAGAGTCGGGGTGCTGTTCGGGAGAACGCTCTGTCACCAAAGGTTCTGAGTCGTGATGTTGGTGCAGCCAGGGTGAGAGTGGAGGAGGATCGGAGGGCTCGGGAGGGGAGGTGGGGGGTGAGAAGGTCAGACAGGTAGGGGGGGCTAGGTGGTGAAGAGCTTTGAAGGTGAGGAGGAGTATTTGCATATATCACACAGATTATAAATGATAGAATCATGAATACACTACATTTTCATCACCCAGATGTGCTGAGAACAGAACACACTGAAGTCCATGCACACATCTCTGTCTCTCCTCATCACCGAGGGCTCAGCGGCCTGGCACTGGGACTAATGCGGGTCATCGCAGCAGTCTGGGGGGGTGCGCTTCAGGATCCTCCGCTCCTGTGGCTCTGCTGCTATATTGAAAATAAATATTTGCAGTTTAAAAGATTATGCACCGCTTTTGGCTTTTCTTGAGTAAGATCATCTTTTCCATCACTTTCAAAAGGTTTTCATATTAAATTCATCCAAGTAAAATCTTACATTAAAATATCAAATCAAAATAGACAGGCCTAAAGCTACGTTCAGGCCGCGGTGTCCAATTCGCGCCCGACGCAGGAATTGGACGCCCGTACATTTTAAGGCAGATGCCCCAGACACTCGTCCTGGACCTAAAATCCAAAAAAGAAACTCACCAGCAGACACGCGTCCAGCACACATTCGCAGTGGAGGAGTTGTTGAGTTTTCCAGTGTTGCTGCTTTCTTGGGGCGATGGCAGAAAGTGGCTTTGGTGTGTTAACTTTACAAAGTCCAAAAACAGAGGCGATGGGCTCCGGGGCCCGTCTGCGACCCGCAGATACTTCAGTGTTGAGCAGAGTTTAGTCAATATCATTATTTGCTCCAAGACCTGCGTCTTGAGGATTTTTTTTTATCGTTGAGGAATTTGTTTTGGGTCTTCTTTTGGGTACACGTGCACGTCACTGGAGAGTAATCTCTGATTGGTTGCTGCGGGCGCTTTGGACGCCAAAGCGTCCACTCAAAACGCAGGATTTGCACCGCAAAAACGCAGGACGCCCAAGGCGCGTGTCCACATAGACTTTGAATGTAAACTGGCCGCTTTGGACGCCGCGGTGTGAACGGCCCTTATGACCGTAGTTCCCAACCTTTTCTCCTTGAAGCCTCCTTTGCATGAGGCATTTACTTCAGATACATTAACAGTCTTTTCAGATCGTTAACCCAATTTCCAAGCATAAATATTAGAGTTTCACCATTTAATTCACACAATAAACATGTTTAAAGACCAGACCAAACAAAGCTCTGGAAACTCCCTGCAATAGATTTAAAAGGAAAGTTCACATAGACACAAATACATTTTATGTTAAAGGAATATATTGATTTCAAATGGATCAACTCAAAATAAAAAAATGATGACATAATAGGCCTTTATTCAGGGTCAAAGTTAAGATATTATTGTTGAACTCTGCAGATTAAATCTGAAGATCTTCAATTCTTATACCAACATTTCACCTGTATTTTGTAACCCATCTTTTTCTAGATTGTAATTCCATGGACTATGGACAAATCACACTCACTCAGAATGATTGATTGAAGAGTTGAGATTTATTCCATCCTCCTCTACAGAAGAATACAAATCTACATAAGTGAACTGCTTCTACTATGTACACGACGCCTGCTGCTCCACACGCAGCCCAACAACACGTGGGTCAAACACATGGTTATATGACAAGTGCGCACGACATGATCAGAATATTAACACTCAAAAGAATGATGACGCTCTTATGGATTTAAATACAGACAGTGGTACATCCAGAGTTCTACTTTCACTGTTCTAGACTAAACACAGCCCTCTATTGCTTCTTTACATGTTATTACTCAAATTGTACACCGTTTCTCAATCTCAAAACTAGTACTTTTGGGTCTTTTTCAGGTTTTCTCTAGTTTTATTACACCTGGTTCGTCCTGGCTTAGTCCTAGTCTAGAAAATGTATTTTTAGAAGTTAAAATATGCCATGTTTTAGGGTTAAGACTTCCTTTAGAATTCCTCCATAGCACTATCTAGTGGTTCTCTTTAATATAACGCTATTTTTGTATTTAGTGATCCAGTCCATAGTCTTATGATGTCACCTTGTTTGGGCATTTGAATCTGTGCTGGTCAAAAGACAATATTAACTCAGTTTAGTCTAATGTCTAGATTACATTTACAATTTGTGTACATATTAAGCCTATTTTTTATTTGTATTTTTTATCTGATCAACAATGATCTACATCACATCCTAATGGCTGTTTTACTTGTTACAATTATAGACAAAATGAATAAGTATCGTTTGATGCTCATCGATCACTTAGCAACTGGACTATTCTATGCTATTCATTTTGTGTCTATAAATATCTATGGTTACAATATCTATGGGTTTCAGAATGATGAGAAATTTCGATGTCAATCAAACTGCACAGTGCACCTTAATTACAGCATGTCTAAACTGACTCCATCACTCCATCACCTCCACCATCCCATAAAAGAAGAACCATTGAGCTCGTGAGAAGGTTAAATATAAGACGAAAGCTTTAACCCACTTATTTTTCCAGTCAAATCGATAATTCTGGGAAGAACCAGGATTAGTTTGTTCTCCAAACCAACCAAAGGAAATCGAGGCGGTTTGAAATGTGAAATACCTCTGGGCGGAGCTTGTTTCTACTCATAATTTGAGTCAATCGGACAACAGAAGACAGAACTACAGTCGCAGCTTCACAGAGAGTCCACTTTACACTCCAGACGCTCAGGCACAGATCCAAGTGGGAGAAATATTTGTTAGACATTTTAGGAAAACTCATCTGGAACAATATTAAATAACATAAAGAAATCATTCAGTATCACACAAAACTCTTGCATCAGTGGAGTTTGGGGAAGTGCATTTTAAAATGACAAAATGGAATAAATAAATAGATAAATACATGATTAAATAAATAAATACTAAAAATGTAATACAACATAACAGGAATAATTGATCTAATTGTACGTTTGCTTTTATTATTAGAATGTAATCGAGTAAATCAGGACTAGTGAATCTTACGTTACCTGTGCACAAAGCCTGGTTTGACTTCCCCAAACCAAAAGCCAAACTCCACCAAAACACTGAACTAAAAAAGAAAAGTATGAACCAACAATATGAACTTCGAACTGTTTGCATTGAACAATGGAGCTAACAGTCTGAGGGCAGTTATAGGCACATACTGTATTTCAATGACACAGAACACGTCTGAGAAAAGACTACAAAAACTACAAACATGGACGCTGTGATGGGAGATGTGCAGAACTGATGGTGATTCTACAGGTCTAGTGTCTCCATGGAAACCCCAAAGAGGCTTTCCTCCAAAACACAAACATTGATTTAGTTTACGTCACACTTTTTAAAGGGAAAACTGCTGGCATCAGTCAAGAACGCGACGTTTTGGTGTGGGTTTTTGTACACGATGTCACATAAAACACACAACGAAACAAAATGAAAAGTTTAATCCAAAGTAGAATTGCACTTATTTTGGCCTTTGGTGGTGATAAATAACGCATTGTACGTCCACTGTGCGAGTTGGGGTGGTGATTTGGCATATTTTGGTGCGGATTTGGTGCAATCGACACTTGTAGGCGATGTGTTTGGATGAGTGGTGAACACAGCTTGATACCGATATCAACTTTTAATCCCATTCAGCCCAAACTGAAAGAAAAGGCCGCTGTTTATGTTTGCCGACTTCATACGTATTTGTCGTTTATTTGAGAAATGTCAAAATGTCGTCTTAAGGCTCATTTATGCTCCATGTTTGTACGTAAACCGCTCTGGTCGTTCCGGGCGTGGTCACCGTGGCTTTTCTAATGTCAGGCCTGTGTTCTGGTAAATGACCACCAGAGGGCGCGTAAAGTCAGTGAGAGAATTGACCCAATTGGAAGAAAAATATACGGCAGCGCCCACGGCAGATTTAAGATAACGTTTGATGGAAAAGAGCTGAGAAAACAAGACGAGAAGCGTTTATTATTTTATAAGCTTGTTCAAAAATGTAGTTTCTACTGTTGCGCTGTGTTCACTACTGCCCCTAGTGGTCAGGACATGTACAGCTCTGTTGCTACGCATCCATAAGCTGTGAGCACACAAATCGCATACGGACCACATGATGGACAAAACATGGCAGAGGACGGACATAAGCCTCTGCGCCTGGAGCATAAATGAGCTTAAGCGCTGATCGTTAGAATAAAAAATAACTTGCAACACTCTATAATCTTTTCTAACCAGGCTGAAATGAGTCAAATGTGGTTCAGTGATTCATAAATGTTTAGAGTGATGAAAATATTGCACCATTGCCATAGCAATTACAGCGGATGTACCCAATACATTTCATACAATAAAGTAAAAATCTGTTTTGCTCCAGTACAGATGTATATATCGAACAGCTCTAGGGGTCAAAATGAGACCCCTGTGTGCTGTCCACATCTAATTATAGTAGGTTTTATTCTTCACGAAACAGGAAGTGGGCTGTTAGCATGCTAATGTTTGTTAGCTTCACCGTGACAGTAAACTCTGCTCTGGTCTGTGAAAGTTGTGAAAAGCACTCATTAACTCACAGAGAATAATTACGCAGAATGTGTTTACTTTGGACCACTGCAAACAAACAATGAACCAGTTGTTTTTCATGTTTTGAAGAAAATAAAAAGCAGCTACACCACTTATAACAATTCAAAAATAAATATAAAATCTTTTGAACAGGCGAAAGTCCTCAAAATATCGCCTCTAGACCCTTTTAGAACTCCATACATTAGCTACGTTATTGACTGTGATTGGTTTTGACTGTAACAAACATATAAACAACTATTTATTTGCCCAAAATGCAATGTCAAAATGGTTATCATTTTGAGGGAAAAAATATTTCTAGTTTTGGTATTTGTTCTCATCTCTTGTAACAGCACTTTATTTTGATGCCATCTGGGGTGGGAAAGTCTGAAGTTGTGAGTCTGGTGTTTCCTGTCAGTGCTAAAGCTGTAATCAGAAGTCTTATAGATACTTACATGTCGAGTTATACAGACAGGAGTTTCTGATTGTACTTTCTGACTCAAAATCATCTATGTTTGAAATATAAAATAATCAAGTTAAAAAAGGTCTAATGCGTAACTTTTCTGCCATCGGCTTGTCTGGAGTTATTACAGTCTGGCATTAAAATGTATCAATATCCATAGAGACCAAGCCATCTTACAGGTCAGATCTGTGAAGACGCGACCACACTCACAGTAATGCAGGATTTTCAAGGTATTTTGAAGCATAATTTAAACAACCGTGATGATAAAAATGCTAGATATATTTAATGCCATACTGTGGGACATTCAACTAACCAATAATAACCCCAATGTAGACCAGGAGAAGGCGTACCCTCAACCACAAAAGACACGTGTACTTCCTCAGGCAAAAATAATGATGCCCAAAAAAAGTCTGTCATTTGTTTTAAACACATTATTTAAGTTTATCAGCGCAAATATTACAATTTTAGATCAGTTCAAGCTGAAGCAAAGATAATGGCTTCTGAAAGGTAAAATTATATAGTAAATAAGTAAATCTCAATAATTGCTGTAGTAATATTTGGTATTGTGTTGGAACATAAATAACTGGTCAATCATAAATATATTTGTTTCACCTTTTACAGTGGTCAATTACCTAATGCATTTCGAGCATCCTAATTATTCACCGCCGTGAGTTTATAAGCGCTTTTAACATTTATTCCGAGACAAGAGCAGAGTTCGGACCACCACTGGCTACGGTAAGGCTAAAACAAATTGCGGTAAAGAGTAAAATTGTCAATAATTAGACGCACACAGTGGTTTCTATTTCACCGTAAGAGCTGCTTTTGCATAATATCTGTCCTGGAGCCAAAAACAATCACGGCCCCTTTACTCTTCAACTTCATTTGTCAAGTACAAGTGTAGACAAAGTGGCAGGAATGTTTTTTACGTGTGGTACGTTATCACAGGATGAGAGAAGGTGCCGTGCTACTGTGCTGGCCAAACATCCGTCTCATTCTACGCTTTACTACTGCGACGACCCCCTCACTGCGGAGCCCAGGGGGCACACACGTGGTCACACACGTGGTCACACACGTGGTCACACACGCGATCACACACGCGATCACACACGCGATCACACACGTGATCACACACGCGATCACACACGTGATCACACGTGATCACACGTGATCACACGTGATCACACACGCAATCACACACGTGATCACACACGCGATCACACACGTGATCACACACGCGATCACACACATGATCGCGTGTGTGATCACACACGCGCACACGTGATCACACACGCGATCACACACGCGATCACACACACGTGATCACACACATGATCACACGTGATCACACACGCGATCACACACGTGATCACACACATGATCACACGTGATCACACGTGATCACACACGCGATCACACATGTGATCACACACGCGATCACACACGCGATCACACGTGATCACACACATGATCACACATGCGATCACGTGTGATCGTGTGTGTGATCGCGTGTGTGATCACGTGTGATCACGTGTGTGATCACACACGCGATCACACACGTGATCACACACACGATCACACAGGTGATCACACACGCGATCACACACGTGATCACACGCGATCACACGTGATCACACACGCGATCACACACATAAGACGGCCCGCTAAACCTATTCCGAACAGGACAAACGTGTGGCTGACACGGGCTCGTCATGTTCTATGGGCAGTGACACAGGGAAGAACGCCGTGCTTGTTAAAGGAGACATATTATGCAAAACATACGAGTTTATCTGTTATAACGCTTTCCTCCCATCATAAAAGTTACTCAGAGTTGTATTTTGTGTGATTCATGCATGTTATATGGGACATTTTTACAGCTTAAATAATGTATGAAAAACTTGCAAAAAACAATAACTGTTCCGGTTTCAAAGTTGAGAAGCGTTGTAGTAAAGGCAAATTGGGTGCTGGAAATGTTCAAGGGACTCTTTACAAATGAGATAAACTGTGGCGTGTTGGAACTATGGTAATCACAAAAAAAATGGATCTCAGTGATTAACGATCACGATGTAATCTTTTGTTACAGGTTAAATCCGACAATATTCTGTTCTTGCCTGTCGCTTAGCATGAGCCATATTGTTTCCATAAGAGTTAAAAGAGCAAAAACACTCAACACACAGAATAATACCTTGGACAGTGTTTGCAGGATGACTCGAACGTGCATAAATGAAACAAAACACAACTCCAGGTGAAGTGTTGATAGAGAGCAAACATTATTACTTTTGCTCAAAAAAGTTGACTTAGCATAATATAAGACCTTTAATCCTAATGTTCACACTTGTAGAAAGCCATCGTGTACAATATGACAAAGACATATTGTAGCTGTAGTTCATGACAGGATACAAAAGAACAGTCAAAGTTGAGGCCATAAAAACAGACTAGTGTTGGTTGTCGAAGTGTCATTTTGGAAACTGGCTTCGTCATCCCGGTCGAAAAGTCACTACCGGATTTGACTCGCCTCTGCTAGCTGCGCGTTCCCGCCCTCCCCTCTCGCCTCCGATTGGTGTTTGTAAAGGTCACATGGCATGAGGGGGAGGGGCTGACCCGAGTCCATCAGCACCGACTCGTAGGGCGGGGCCTCCTCCATCGGGTAGGAGATGCAGGTGATGTGTGGTCCTGAGAACCAGGAAGTGCTGGCTGAGCTGTCTGTGCTGGTGCTGTGGTGATGGGTGTGGTTGGGCTCCTCCCCCTGCCCCTCCTCTTCCTGACATGGGTCCAATAGGGAGTAAGGAGGCGGGTCATCTGTGGGGATGTAGATCTCGGTGGCACCAGGGCCCACGCACTCTTCGTAACTGCAAGAGAGAAGTGTGTTAGTGACAGGAGCTGGATTGTAAAGCTGATTCTGCTGCTGCTATGGACAACAATGGGGAAAAGTGATGCAAAGATGAACACATTTTATAAAAAGTCTTGATTGT